>NC_083579.1:80236497-80536497 GCF_027579695.1 Neoarius graeffei | reverse complement strand
TAGTCATGTTGGTTTAATAAATCTACGCAGTCACAACAACATGCCTTTTCCTGGAGGACAAGTTTCTTGTGTTTATTCTGAATCTCACCTGCTCTGAGTGGTAGGCAGGCCTATAGCAAAACGGTCAAGTTCTTTGATATTACAGGTGACCATGCTTTATTTACTTTAACTGAGCAATTACATACATCATAAATAATTAAAAATAAATACCCTGCAAATAAACAATAGGTATGGTGGCTCTTCTTGCATTTGTAATATTATCTCTTACTTGTTTTATTTTACAACATTTCCAGTATGGCTTCAAATAAAGTCATCAAGTATGATAACATACAGTAAACAAACTAAAAATGCGCCTTAATAAACGTGTGCTAAGGAGGTGCTCTCCCGTGCTGCTTGTTGGGGAAGACAGAGGCTGTGGCATGGCAGTAGGCCTATAATAATAATAATAATAATAATAATAATAATAATAATAAGTTACATTTATATAGCGCCTTTCAAGAAACCCAAGGACGCTTTACAATTATAGACAAGGAAAAAAAAAAGTCCACCAAGTAGGGGTCAGGATGTAATTCCCGTGGTGTAGCAGCCACAGTCCCACCAAAAGGTGCACGAAAACAAGTCCAACATCTACAGCACTGCCGCCGCGACGCCGTCAGCAACATCACTCGAACACCACGCCATGGACCACAAAGCGAGCAGAGAAGCTCCGCCACGCAGAGCGCTGGTATGTCCCAAACCGCCTGCACAGCCGCCGTGGTACCACCGAGCAACATCGCTCGGAACATCACGCCAAGCATTAAAGCGCAGAGTGCTGGACAACCACGATGTAAAATGAGCAACAAGTTCACTGCAGTCCATAGCTGGGAGCACAGGCATCTCCCAGGGCGAACTAAGGCCTGGAGGGAACCAACACCCAAAACTGGGTCCGGAGCTACACCACAACCGGCGGACAAAACACTCAAACATCAAACTACACAAACACACAGAAGAAAAATAAATAAATAAAATGAAAATAGAAAAATAAAATAAAAAAAGCTCTGCTGAGAAGCGGCAGCCAGAACGCGCACGACGTACTCTCAACCGGAAACGGAAAGTCGAAAAAAGCTTTAGCATGCCTAGTACACAGCTCTCGATATGGCATTAAATATTCTCACAACACTTATAGGCTAAAATGATTAAGAAACTTTATACAAGTTCATAATTATGCCAGTAACGCCACACATTGGCGTGCATATGTACAAACCTGTCTGAGACACCCGTCTTCAACTCGGATACCTTCTTCTCTCTCCTCTTCCTCTAAATTGACGGTAGGCAATTATCCAATTTCCGGCGAGTGCAGCATCATTAGATGCGCCACCTACCATAGGGGAGTGTGTACAGAAGGGAACACCTCTCTGCCTGTTTAGCTGTGCGTAAGGCATAATTGATCGATCGCAAGTGGTTGGTGTGACGCAATGGATAGCCTAGATCAGATAGATAAACTAGATTTTTTTCTAGCGTGAGAAATCGGAGGTATGGCGTGTGAGTGTGTGAAGACAGTCAAATGCGTGTGTCTCACGCTCACTGCGTGAGAGTTGGCAGCCCAGATTTAACCCATCGCAAGTAGTGAACACACACATGCACACCCCTTTTCCACCAAATCAGTTCCAGGGCTGGTTTGGGGCCAGTGCTGGTGCTGGTTCACAACTCGTTCAACTTGCAAACCAGCTGAGAACCAGTTTGCTTTTCCATAGCTCGGGGTGCTAAGGGGAGCCACGTCATTATGTCACTGTATACGTCAGTTACGTCGCTGCATTTGCATAAACCTTGGCGCGAACATCGAAGCAACAACACGGAGAAGAAGAAGAAGCAGCAACAACAACGATAATAATGGATGACTGCTGCTTTACTGCATCCATGATATCTCGTCGCTTATTTAAAAATGGCGCCCTCTCGCGGTCTTGCTATTGTTGTTGGTCTTAACAACTCCACCCGCTGATGTAAGCAGTTCTTTCCTCTAGTCCAGCAAAGAGCTGGTGCTACCCTGGAACCAGTTTTTCTGGTGCAGAGCCAGTTCTTTGTCAGTGGAAACAGAAAACCCGGTTCCAAACTAAGCATTGGCCCAGAACCAGATTTGGTGGAAAAGGGGTAACACACAGGTGAGCAATGAGCACACACACACACAAGGAGCAGTTGGGGGTCAGGTGCCTTGCTCAAGGGCACTTCAGCCCAAGGCCGCCCCAAGTTAACCAAACCGCATGTCTTTGGACTGTGAAGGAAACCCACGCAGATACGGGGAGAACATGCAAACTCCACGCAGAAAGGCTCAAACCCAGAACCTTCTTGCTGTGAGGCAAAAGTGCCAACCACCATACTGCCCAAATGAGAAAATCCAATTTATACTAGCCATGATACTACCAATGGTGCCACATAAGATTTTGAGGTCTCCTACAAGAGCGTGATAAATAGGCGTCAAACAACATTGCTGAAAAAGGTCATTGACATACACCAAATCAGCCATGACATTAAAACCACCTGCCTAATATTGCACAGGTTCCTCTTGTGCCATCAAAACAGCTCTGACCCATCCAGGCATGGACTCCACAAGACCTAGGCTGAAAACATATCTGTTTAGTTAAGCCTTGTGTTAATAGTGTTTATGAGGTAAAGGAGTAGATCTGGAGGATCCTCAGACAGAGTGTTTTGGTAAACTGGGATGTATGGATGCTGTCAGTCCCCACTCGCTTGCTCACTCGAGTTTGTTGACGGTGTAGTGGCTGCTGCTTTATGTCCCGGGGCCCCTCATGCCTGTGTTACCTTCTGGCTCTCCCCTTTTAGTTATGCTGTCATAGTTAGTTGCCGGAGTCCCTGCTTGTACTCGGTGCAATATGTATACTGTTCCTACTTATTCAGGTGACATTGGGCATACCTAACAACCTGTGTTTTCTCTCTCTTCTCCCCCCCTCCCCCCAAATCTGTCCCTCTGAGTTACATGTCGGTCCTGGGATCGAGATGCTGACCTCTTCTGCTCCTCGGACCTGCCTGATCCATCCTGGTGCCCTGTGTCTGGTTGGAGTCTCATCGCATCGCTCATGTGGAAGGCGGCCCCATGTGGACAGTTGGGGGTCGCGCCTGGAGGACGCTCTGGACTCTTGCAGTGGTGCTTTTGTGGCTGGGGACTGCAGTTGACTTGCTGACTTTAGGACTGCAGTTGACTTGCTGACTTTAGGACGGCGGTTGTCGTGAACGGTTTTGCGCTCGGGTTTCCGTCGGTGGGGGGTTTATAGCATCAACGAAGCTGACTTTATGTTAAAACTGTTAATGTTATAGTCATGTTGTCTGTTGTTGCACAAATGAGGATGGGTTCCCTTTTGAGTCTGGCTCCTCTCGAGGTTTCTTCCTCATGTCGTCTGAGGGAGTTTTTCCTTGCCACCGTTGCCACAGGCTTCATCATTGGGGATAGATTAGGGATAAAATTAGCTCATGTTTTAAGTCGTTCAAATTCTGCAAAGCTGCTTTGCAACAATGTTTATTGTTAAAAGTGCTATACAAATAAACTTGACTTGACCTACTTGTGCTGTAGTATCCGGCAGCAAAATTTTAGCAGCAGATTCTTTAAAGTTCTGCAAGTTGTGAGGTGGGGCCTCCATGGATCAGAACTTGTCTGTCCAGCACATCCCACAGATGCTTGATCGGATTAAGATCTGGGGAATTTGGAGGTGAAGTCAACACTTTGAATTCTCTATCATGTTCCTCAAACCATTCCTGAAATTTTTTTTGCAGTGTGGTGAGGCACATTATCCTACTGAACAAGGTCACTGCCATTAGGGAATACCATTGCCATGAACAGGTGTACTTGATCACTAACAATGTTTAGGCAGGTGGTTCGTTGTTAGTAACATCCACATGAATGGCAGAACCCAAGGTTTCCCAGCAGAACATTGCCCAGAGCATCACACTGCCTTTGTCCGGTTGCCTTCTTCCCATAGTGCATCCTGGTGCTATCTGTTCCCCAGGTAAATGACATACATACACCCAGCTGTCTACATGATGTAAAAGAAAATGTGATTTATCAAACCAGGCTACCTTCTTTCATTGCTCCATGGCCCAGTTCTGATGCGGATTTGTCCATTGTAGGCGCTTTCGGTGGTGGGCAGGGGTCAGCATGGGCACTCTGACCGGTCTGCAACTATGTAGCTCCATAAACAGCAAGCAGCGATGCGTTGTATGTTCTGACACCTTTCTATCATTGACTTTTTTTTTTTTTTAGCAGTTTGTGCTACAGTAGCTCTTCTGTGGGATCGGACCAGACGGACTAGTCTTCGCTCCCTACGTGCATCAACTATGTTTACATGCACACATTTTTCTTTACATTTGGAATGAATTGATTCTGATCAGCGATCCTAAATGTATCATTTACATGAAAGCGATCAATAGTTGTGTGTTTATATGTCCAATGTGTCCAATCCCACTGCTGGCTTACTCTGCTCTGAAAAGATTGGACGTGGTGAGTGTTTTATCCATTTTATTTAAGCAACAATTGGAAAGAAACTTTTTCTTCATAGACTGAACAGGAGAAGAGAATTTGTTTCGAAATGCCATCTGGTACAGAGCCATAGCTTTGCTGCCTAGTCTGAATTACTAGAACATTTATCTTGGCACAGTTTTTTAAAGAGTAATTCCATTGTACTTTTTTCATTGAACACAAGTCATTGTAAACATTTGTCTTGCAAAAACAGACACTGAGATCTTGGCACAACTGTCCAATACTTCTAGGAGCATCGTGTGACATTGTAACTGTAACAGTGTTACTGCAAGACTATAAACAAAGCAAATCACTGCGTGAAGATGTATTAAACATGTGCAGAATGTAATCTGCTCGAGTGGTTACACGGCTAATATTTTCCTATCAAACGGACTATCGGAGGTCTACACCACCTCTTTCAATCTGATTAAAGTCTCAATTGGAATGGGGCATTTCATTCCGATCGAGCTTGAATCCGATTATTAATGGATTATTCGGGTCCATGTAAATGTAGCTAAGGAACATTGGGCGCATGTGACCCCATCACCGGTTGTCCTTTGGATCCTTGGGCCATTTTTGTTCGGTACTAACCACTGCATACCAGGAACACCCCGCAAGATGTGTCATTTTGGAGATGCTC
Source organism: Neoarius graeffei (assembly GCF_027579695.1). Lineage (NCBI taxonomy): Eukaryota > Metazoa > Chordata > Actinopteri > Siluriformes > Ariidae > Neoarius > Neoarius graeffei. The sequence goes on along the minus strand of NC_083579.1, from coordinate 80,531,353 downwards.
AGACCCAGTCATCTCACCAGCACAATTTGTCAAAGTCACTCAGATCCTTACACTCGCCCATTTTTCCTGCTTCCAGCACATCAACTTCAAGAACTGACTGTTCTCTTACTGCTGAATATATCCCACCCCTTGACAGGTGCCACTGTAATGAGATAATCAATGGTTTTCACTTCACCTGGAGTGATTTTAATGTTATGGTTGATCGGTTTATGTTGCCTGCATTTTCTGTGCAGTCCAGCTGTAGAATAATTCAATCTCAGTTTCACTGGTAACCATTAACTGCTACCATGGTTTTACTATGATACTCCATGGTAACTATAATTATTGCACATTTAACCATGACCTAATATGATAAGAACATGTTAGGGAATGTTGGGTTGTTTTGGAAATTGTTTTGCAATGTACTTGCCCATATATTCCAATATGAGTCACTGTTGGCTGTTTTACTCAAAGTTTTCCCTTCGGTAAAGTGTTAACTTTTGCATGGTTGATATTTTACTTGCTCTCACATATAAACCAATATGTTGATAAGGAAACGATTCCTTACGAAGCTCAATTCAATTTGATTTACTTTTATTTAACAATGGACATGGTCACAAAGCAGCTTTACAGAAATTTGGACAGAGGTTTAGATTTATTCCTAATGAACAAGCTAGAGGTAGATGGTGCAAGGAAAAAACTCCCCAAAGACAACACGAGGAAGAAACCTTGAGAGGAACCAGACTGAGGTTCGAGGTGAAACGTGCGAGGCAACACCTTCAGATAGCAAATGTATTTGTTTGCTGAAGAGGTGAACTCATTAACGAAGGAAGAATCAACCAAAATCAGTTTTAATGCTTAACAGAGAGTGTATTTTCACTGCAGCTCCATTTCAACGAATGGATTGTGGTGTTCTTGAAAACAAGTTTGTTACTCACACACCCCAGCGATTTGTCAATGATTAAAATTTTAACTTTTCACGAATGACATCTGTTTTAGAATTATGTGTGCTGTCCATGAAACAAGCTAATTCCTGTTATTTACATTACAGCAATGATAAAGTCATCATCTCACCAGCAAATCTTTTTTCCATTCTCTTGAACAACCCAGTAGATTTCTCTAGAAAACCTTTGATAAAAGACAGGGGACTGATGGCACGAGCCAAAACAGGTCTGCTGCTGGGCTTTACAGAGCTACAGCATGAACCTTTCGAGTTAAGATTTTGTTTCGTATTTGAGAGTGTAGAATTACAGTATTCCGTCAGTAGAACTAATAGAATTGGCTTTTGTTTTGTCTGTAGGAAGAAAAGCAGGGCAGTAGAACAGTTAAAGCTTCCAGGTATTTCATTTCGTCACATGACACCGAACCACCCCAATCCCCCTCCAACACCCCCCCCCCCCCCAATAATTTTTCACAGAACCATGCATCACTGTAGCGCACAACTATTTTGACATTTCTTTTATTCTTTTCTGAATATTCATATTTTAATAGCATAATGGGGATATAAATAGAACACAATATGAATCACACAAACATACACAATATACAATAATGGCACTGTGTGTGTGAGCGTGAGACAGATATGCTGTGTGTGTGTGTGAGAATGAGTAACTCATTTGGTGTGTATGAGCTGTTGTGTGTATTGCTCGATCCATCTTGAGTCTGACGGGGTCGAGCTAAAGAACTGGAAACAATTTAATGGAAAGAATTGAGTGGTTTATAGTTTGTGTGCAGGTGGAATTCTTTGTATATAGTCCAAATGAATAAATTTGTCTTGTGTGTGTGTGTGTGTGTGTGTGTGTGTGTGTGTGTGTGTGTGTGTGTGTGTAGACTTCTTTGCTATCTCACCCTACTCAACCAGCCTCTGGCTTCACTGCAGCTGCAGCAAACTAGGGCAAGATATTTATAGAACACGGGGTGGGGGGGGTGTCCAGGTGCAGAGGAATGCAGGGTGATACAGCAGAAAAAGACAGAGAGAGAGAGAGAGAGAGAGAGAGAGAGAGAGAGAGAGAGAGAGAGAGAGAGAGGACAGCCATAAACAGTTCTATGGTTCCTATAAACAGCCTGAATAAAATAATGAACAAAAGAAGAATCTGAATGAAGGAGAGATGATGTGTGCCTGTTGCCTGGTGACTCAGAAACACCGCATTATCTCCATCTTCATGCCTGATTCATATATTAATATCTTCCTGATCCATACAGCAGCAGTGGCTATTTTCATCCCAGTCTTCCACTCTCTTCTGTTTAAAGTCATGTCTCGGAACACAGTAGAAGACAAACAAGTCTATTTATGTCGAACACGTTATATAACACTGATAAGAACAGCTTTCCTTTTTTTTTTAAGTTTCTATAGTTTTGCAGACTTGTTTCTAAAATTAACCGTAATTAATTTATACACCACCAAAACGGCCTGCCTTCTAAAGCCATGGTTCTCAAAGGGAGGTCAAGGGGTGACCAGGGGACCCTGAACCATATCCTGTATCCCCCCCTCCAATCCACCAATATAAAAGCTATTATTCCGTCCACATTCACTGGATATGAGCAATCACACACTCTGATTGGCTACTCTACTACTAGGATATCAGCTCATATACCGTGAGTAGAGAAAAACAAAATGGAGGCGTGTGTTGCTGAAGCAACCGAGGATGAAATAAAAACTCTACTCAAAAACAAAACCCAAAAAAAGCAACAAAATATGGAATGAAAGTATTTGATGGTAAGAACGTGTCTTTTTTAACTTTTCAAGAATTATTATTGCATTTTTTTTTTTTACAAATTCTTCCTGTCTTTTCGCGGTTTGTTTACATTCTTCATCTTTAAGCATTAAAATTTTTGAATTTTTTTAGACTGGTTCAAAAGCTCAACGAAGAAGTTTGAAAATTACAGAACTGAAATGTCCAAGGAAGAATTAAATACATTTCTAAAGCTATTCTATCCCTCAGCACGACAGCAAGATGGCACTTTAATACAACACTAAAGTCAATTCGTGCCGCCATCGATAGGTTTTTAAGCAGTCCGCCTAAGCGGAAATTATTTTGTCGGACATTCTGTATAAAGTTATTATTTATCGAAGTTGCAAAAATAAAAATAGAATAAAAACAGTGGATAGAATAAAACAGTTATTCCACTCATTCTCATCATACATGGATTATACACAACTCAGTGCTACGCGCCTCGTTGGTTATCAGCTCATGTACGACTCAATTTCATGGAATAACTTAATTATATTTATAATTGATTTGCTATAGTTAATAGCCTCACTTGAATTGAAGGTCTTTAATTCAAACCTCAATAACTCAAAACCGACTGATAGGAATAGTTGGATTGTTGATTAAAACAAATCAGGACACACTAGAGGGTGGCACGGGGTGGATTTTCACTCCTGTCCCATCCCACCCTCCCAAAAAAAAAAACCCTCCCGTCCTATTCTGCCCCCATGTTATGTTAAAAATAGTGTTTCCTGAAAATAATGTTTATTCATATTAAAACTGCATATTTATATGTACAAACTGACTTATTATTACGATCCTGTTCTGCCCACTCCCATTGACTTTTTTTTTCCCTGTTGGATCTCAGTCACATGATGAATAGTGAAATCGACTCCCACAGGAATTCTGTGACCCGCAGGATTCCTGAAAAGATGCCTCTAGTTCACATTTACTTTTTTTTTAATTAATAAACTGTTCAAGCGCTCCCTGTCTCCAAAAAGCTTGAGAATGCCTCTCCTACGATTTTGGATAAGCCATGCTTATCCAGACATGTGTCCATTATTTTGCTCACTGAACACGTTTTAGGGCTGTTGAAAAAAGTTTACTAAATGTAACTTAAAGGTGGGGTTGATCATTTTTAGCCCCAAAAGCCAGATATTACTAAAAAGCAAAAGTTATCTTCACATTCCAGAAATTCTGGGTTTTGCCGTTCTTCAGGTTCTGCAACCAAGAAGAAAAAGCCAGATGATGTGGACCACCAGCATCCAGCCAATCAGAGCAAGGAAGCATCCAGTCAGACTTGAGCGAAAGGGACAAACAGCTAACCTCCACCAAAAATCACTAACTGATTTTCAGATTTAACATTTTTTAGACTAACAGGGCTAATTCGGTTCGTAGCTTGGCCAAAGTCATTTACATAGTTAAACCTTGTATTGTAACATGACCTGAAAACATATAAACCGTCTCAGAAAGCTAGCAATGATGACCAGTTTTCTTGTCAATAAAAGAGTTAGGCTCTTTTAAAAACCTTCAGTGTGTTCAAAGCTCATCAGAAATCCTTGAGAGCAGGTAAAGAGCCACATATACAGTGTTGTAGAGGGCATGATGTTTGAGGATGCTGAAGGACCCTGACCACGATCATCACAACACCGTTTGTGGTTCGGTTTGAGAGTATGCTGTGCGGGTTTGGGCTACTGCTTCTCACCGGAGCTTTTTTCTTTTCTTTTTGTGTTTTTATGTTCAAGGTTTGTTTCTGATTTAAAGGTTTTGCTGACCTTGTCCACAGGTTGCCGGTTGTAGCGTAACTCCAGACCCAGCCTTGAGCATCGGTTTCCCCAGGCCTTGGTCTGCCATGAGAGATGCTTGTTCTCCTGCTTGCTATGGACTGTGGGGTGCTTGCTGCTCTCATCAACATCAGGGCTGCCCAGCGCTCTGTGTGGAGATGTTTCTATGCTCACTTTGTGGATCCATGTTGTGGTGTTCTGAGTGTTGTCGCCCGGTAACATTGCAGAAGCTGCGATGGATGTGTTGGACATATCTGTGGGCACCTTCCGGAGGTGCAGCTACGCTACTGGAGTTGCATTCTGACAACTTTTTTTTCCTTTTTCTGTTAATTTTTGTAACTGTAAAGTGACCTAGGTTGTGAGAAATGTGTTATATAAATTTATTATTATTATTATTATTATTATTATTATTATTATTTAGTAGTAGTAGTGGTATAAATATGGAGATGATTATAGAAAATCATGCGTGCTGATTGGTCGAGAAATTCAGACTATTTCTTGATAATCACCTCGAGCGACTCGGCAAAATGGCGTCCAATCGCTTCGTCACCATAAGTGAGGAAGAATTACAGATGATGAAATAGAATGCTGTCCCTAAAAGCACTAAAGATGCTCCGAAGTTTGGTCTAAAACTATTCAAAGGGAAGGCAGGATTGTGATTCATTTTATCAATTTCAAAACAAAGTATTTTATATGAGTCAGAACAGATAAGTGACAAGTCTGCACTGTGCCTTTATTACATTTGCATGCTGCTTTTGAAGATTGACAATTTTTTTGAATACAATTAAAGAATTTTTTTCAAATAATCACCTGTGTATTTATACTAAAACAATGATCTGCTTCAGGCTCAGTGAATATGGGTGAATAATAGCCTCCACTTTGTCTCAGTTATTATTCATCAATATTCACTGAGCCGGGGCAGCACGGTGGTGTAGTGGTTAGCGCTGTCGCCTCACAGCAAGAAGGTCCGGGTTCGAGCCCCGTGGCCGGCGAGGGCCCTTCTGTGTGGAGTTTGCATGTTCTCCCCGTGTCCGCGTGGGTTTCCTCCGGGTGCTCCGGTTTCCCCCACAGTCCAAAGACATGCAGGTTAGGTTAACTGGTGACTCTAAATTGAGCGTAGGTGTGAATGTGAGTGTGAATGGTTGTCTGTGTCTATGTGTCAGCCCTGTGATGACCTGGCGACTTGTCCAGGGTGAACCCCGCCTTTCGCCCGTAGTCAGCTGGGATAGGATCCAGCTCGCCTGCGACCCTGTAGAACAGGATAAAGCGGCTACAGATAATGAGATGAGATTCACTGAGGCCAATAATTGTTAATTAATACAGTTTTGGGGCTAACTTTAAAACTAGGGTAGGTCATTTTGGAGAAACCAGCAAGAGTAAGCTAGATTTTGAAAGTATACAAACAAACAAACAAACAGTCCCCTCTCTTCAGCCCTCTCTCTAAAGCCACGCCTCTAAAAACACATGAACACGCACTGCCCAATTACTGCCAACCTGCCTAGTCTTGTGGAAGACTCCAGTTAAGCACAATGAGTGCACAGGCAGAGTGTGAGCAGGTAGACAGGCAGGTAGGCCATCCAATCATTTCATTCAGACCAAATGAAATGACTGGACGGGCTTTTTACAGCCTTGCAACTGTCAGAGGTGACAGATTTTTCTCTTTATTGTCAGAGCCTTTGATTTATTCTTGCTGTTAGAATGTAAATATAATTTCAGTAAAAAAAAAAATAATAATAATGACCTACCCTAGCTTTAAGGAAGCTTTGCGAAGTGTGTGTGTGTGTGTGTGTGTGGGGCATTTTTGGTTTATTGTCCAGAGAATATGATGTAGCAAGCACTGATGACATTATGGTTAGAATTTACCCAGAATGCTTTTCTACCCATGACCCATACTGCAATTATTTTTATCTCCATATTAACGGATTAACTCAAATCTTCTCTCCCTCTCAGTACACAAAAATACACATTACAGTCTTTTGCTTGATTAATATTTGATTGCTTTGTTCATTTTAAGTCTGTACTTCACACTTTAGCATGCGCAGGGACATTCTCTTTCTCCACCCTTCCTCTTCCTGCAAAAGGAGGCTCTTTAGGGCTCCTCCAGAAACTCTTACAAAGCCAAGCTCTCTGGGGAACTTGGTTTATTAGTGGATGAGGTTTTCTGAGGAATCCGTTTACCCAGTGTTGCCAAACTGCAGTGATCAAGGAAACTCCCTTTCTGATTAACGTCGGTCAAGGCAACAACAAAAACTACAATTTAACAGGAAATAATAAAAGCGTTTCTTTCATGTCCGTTTGACATGATTTTTCCCCCCAACCACCTTGTGGACATGATTTCCGCCCTCTCTCTGAGATACCCAGCAGATTGTGTGCGTTATATTCCAATAACAGCTCGTTGAACTCCACATAATTACTCAGTGATTAGCTTAACCTCGTGTGCTAGTATTGGAATTTAACAGCGTAAAAGCATGATTGGTTGTGACACAATTAGGATGACGCTCAGTGACCGCTTCACGCATCATGGAGGTGTAACTTGTTTTGTAAACAGAAGACAGCATGGTTGGACAAACAAAAGTGGACTAAAACATCCTGAAAGAGGCATCAAAGTGGTGGAGATACGAATCACTTCCAGTCAGAGTTTTCAGAATAAAATCCGACTGAAAACACGATGCAGGGATTTGTGACCAGGGCTTAAAGTGACGGGCTTTGTATCCAGGCAACCATATGTACAACTAATCATGTGATCACATGACTTCTACTAACTCTCTAGGAAGAACTGTGATTAATTGGATCATGATTCTACCCCAGAAGATCGTCATATGATCTTTTGGCCATATTGCCCACCCCTATGGTAAACAAACAAATACAATGAACTGCCAAAAATTCCTCCAACCCTACATTCAAACCAAATGCGACAAGGACCTGCCTGATCCATCCTGGTGCCCTGCTTCTGGCTGGAGTCTCATCACATCGCTCCTGTGGAGGACAGCCCCCATGTGGACAGTTGAAAGTCACGCTTGGAAGACACTCTGGACTCTTACAGTAATGCTTTTATGGCTGAGGACTACAGCTGACTTGCTAACTTTAGGACTGCAGTTGTCATGAACAGTTTTGCGCTCAAGTTTCCATCAATGAAGAGTTTAGAACTTCAACAAAACTGACTTCATGTTAAACTATAATGAATTTCCTGGTTTCACAGTTATATTTTGTGACTCTATAGGACACTATAAATAACTTGCTTCTATAACAATCACGCTGTCTGTTATCACCCAGATGAGGTTGGGTTCCCTTTAGAGTCTGGTTCCTCTCAAGGTTTCTTCCTTGTGTCGTCTGAGGGAGGTTTTCTTTGCCACTATCACCACAGGCTTGATCATTGGGGATAGATTAGGGACAGAATTAGCTCATGTTTAAAATCTTTAAATTTCTGTAAAGCTGATTTGCGACAATGTCTGTTGTTAAAAGTGCTATACAAATAAATATGACCTGACAAGAGCGTCAAAATTCACTCTCGTCACCCTGGACACTCGGTGATGTAGATGAAACAGGTGGCTACAAGGTCATTCATAATGCTTCATCATGCAAAATTTATTTAAAAAGGGATGCGAAACAAACACACTTCAGCTGGTATGGAGACGACTGGGTCCCAAGTGTTACTTTTGGTAAATTAAAAAAAAAAAATCTGTTTTTGTTTCGTTCAAAACGATTTGCACATCCAAAAACGCAACAAAACCTTCCCATACTGATCAATAACAACTTACTTGTCTGAAAGAAGCACTACAAGTGCCCTGTCATGGTGGCGTAGTTACCGTTGCTATGGGGGTCACGTGACCGTGTAAAGCCTCTATAGCTTAATAAAAATGATTTTAAAAAATACAATGAATTAAAAAAGTACAATTAAATAAGTAAAATAATAAAATAATTTTAAAAATGCAATACCATTCAGGAGACCAGGTAGACTTTTTGTTTTTATTTATTTATTTGCCAAAAAAAGGCAAAAGTTTCTGCTTTCATTTTGACATATCCAACATGCACCTCTCGTCTCGTAATAGCTCCAGTTCGGCAGCATCGTTCACGTCACATGTAAACAAAAAGCCACCACCTCCATGGTAGGCGACTTGGTACCGGTTTGAACGGAACCAAAATTTATACTACTGTGTTCTTGAGGATTCTTTAGAGTAGAGCACTTCTATATTCTGATTGGTTGCCGCCGAAATTGCGTCAGAACTAATTACCATAAAGTTGCCTGGACTTCAACTTTATCCTGACGCGCTCACCAACTGAGAGACGCTGGCTTGTATAGAAAATGAAAGACTTCTGGTCGTTTTGACTCTCCCACTGTGTTTGGTGTGAACGTAGAGTAACCTTTCCACACTTGCCAACCCTCCCGATTTCGGCGGGAGGCTCCCGATTTTAGCCTCTGTCTCCCGCCTCCTGATCGTATTTGTTAAAAACTGGATAAATCTCCCAGTTTTGGGAAATCCCTACCGCTAAGTTAAAAATACTCCCAATTATGTTCAATCAGAATCGTATGAGAAACACTGCTGACGTCAACTGATTTTTAACCAATCAACGAACAGAACGACAGTCACTTCCGTAATGTAGGATTCACCCAGGCTGTCCGACATTTTTTACAAGCAGTCACTCATCATGGCCACTAAACCCAATACCAAACGGCAAAAATATGAATGCAAATATCAGGTTGCATGGGAGAATGAATTTCCGTGGATAAGCAAATGTTTGACCGGCCAGTTACACATTTTAAGGTAAAGATACCTTAAATCAGAATATAATGGACATTTGATTGTGAAATTAAACTAGTCTTCCAAACCATTTTAGAAACAAATTGGACAACTTCTAAAGTGTTTAGTGAAATTTTGCAGGACAGAGAATGTGTTTGATGAGTGTATTTGAATGGTGCGGTCGTGTCTTAGTGCTATTTTGAATTTATGTTTAAAAGTTTTAAGTGAAAGTTTACAAGTGAATTATCTGGAAAGTGATTGATTTTGAGAGAGTTTTGAGGTTTTAAGTGAAAGATTACTAGTGAGTGTATTTTGGTCGGACTAAAATTTTGTGTTCGAGTGAATTTCTTTGTGGAGTATATTTTGATAGTATGGTAGTATTTATAGAGCCATTTTTACATTTTGTTTGAAAACTTCCAGTCAAAGTTTGCAAATGAGCAAATTCCTCTGATGCATTCCGAGAGGATTTTGATAGGATTTCTAGTGCTTTTTAAAAATTCTGTTGGAAAGTGTTTATTTAATTGAGCAGTATTTATTCAATTGAGTTGTTACCATTTTGGTCAAATCTTATTAAAATTTAATTTATATATGATATTATAGTGCCCTGTGATGACCTGGCGACTTGTCCAGGGTGTACCCCGCCTTTCGCCTGTAGTCAGCTGGGATAGGATCCAGCTCGCTCGCGACCCTGTAGAACAGGATAAAGCGGCTACAGATAATGAGATGAGATGAGATTATAGTTCTCTGTATTTTTACATGAGCTTACAGAAGGAAAACACATTTGATGCAATCCAATAATACTTTCATTCAGTGACTATTTTAAGAAATTATAAACATTCTTCTAAAGCATCACTTGTGTTATGTTCTGTGGGTCTCTGTATATATACAATATTCAGGCAGGAGATTTTTCAGCTAAAAATCTGATTTAAGCAGACTTCCCTTTCATTGTTATTATATTAAAATTCAAGACAAGAGTGTTATTTCAGATTTTTCACTCTGAGCTCTCTCAAGCCTGATGCATGAATCCCATCACCTATACAGTAGTAATTGATAGAACAATATTAACAATTCAAAAACTCTTTAATTGTATAAATTTAAAATGGTTTGCAATTAATTGGGATCCACTGTTTTTATCGTTTCAACTGCGCATCAGACCCTCGGCCAATTGAAAATGTCGTTCACGCACTTTTCTCTCCTATGAGAGTTTTGAAAAGTTGGCATGTATGCCTTTCAAATCATTGTGACTGCTGTTCACTTCTTTTCTATATGATGTATGTGGTTTTAGCCAGAAAATATTTCCAGTAACAGTTGTAGGGAAGTAAACACACTCCCACTAATGGGTTAATTTACAGGAACATTCTGTAAATGTAGTCCAGGCATCACGAAATGAAGGTTACGCTGTTCCTGCTTCCACAGCATCCATTAGATATGAAATGTACACATTAGAAAAGCCATCTAGAGTGGACCTACATGCTTGAGTGTGTGTGTGTGTGTGTGTGTAACAACACTCAAATCACAGAAAGCCAGGAAAAGTAAAAATGATATCAGTCACTATTATTTGGCCTGAACTAACATTAGTTCAACTTTTGAAATTCTCTAAAATTAGAAAATCTAAGTAAGAAATGTGTATAGCTTAAACTGAGAAGTGTTTGTAACCTCGTTGTCCTGGAAACAGTACAGATGGAAAAGATCTTGCTTGAGATCTTGCTCCCTCTAATTATGTTCTTCTAACCATGTAACATGTATAATCCTTTATCTACAGATATAACTGTTCTAACTTACACGTAGCTTTAATGTCGTACTCATGTGACTTATTAAAGCCTTGTCTATTGAATGATGCACAGACACTATACATCAGTGCACATTCCAGCAATAATTCAACTTTGGGAAGTTTTACACTTTGCTATGTGAAGGGGCGAGCTCTGTCAGTGCGTCGCTCTCAGTAAAATTAATATTGGTGTGTTTTTCGATGGATACTACAAGTCATTGTAAACGTGGCCTCAGAGAGCAGTTTCTGTGTCATGAACTAGAAAATATGGCGTCTGTATCAAACGCTGATAGTATCTGGCCTATGAAGGAGAAACAAGGACAAACTAGCTAGCTATGCTAGTAAATACTAACAAAAACTGTAACCTGAGGATTCATTCTCACACTTAATTTAATTTATTAGCTTTTTGCCATAGCAAGATCTATATATGTACATACATTATGCCTTGGAAACCACTACAGCTTGTGCCAATTACAGTGGCCCCATTGTACAATCTGCATGTCTTTGGACTGTGGGGGAAACCGGAGCACCCGGAGGAAACCCACGCAGACACGGGGAGAACATGCAAACTCCACACAGAAAGGCCCGTCAGCCGCAAGGTTCGAACCTTCTTGCTGTGAGGCGACAGCGCTAACCACTACACCACCGTGCTGCCCACACTCTCACCTGTAAGTGCACTGGGAATTCCAAAATGAGGTGAAATCAATATTTCTGATTCATTTAGTGTTTGGTTTGGTTCACATTAGACATACTTAGATTAGCTTTCGGAGTTTGCATGTTCTCCCCGTGTCCGCGTGGGTTTCCTCCGGGTGCTCCGGTTTCCCCCACAGTCCAAAGACATGCAGGTTAGGTTAACTGGTGACTCTAAATTGAGCGTAGGTGTGAATGTGAGTGTGAATGGTTGTCTGTGTCTATGTGTCAGCCCTGTGATGACCTGGCGACTTGTCCAGGGTGAACCCCGCCTTTCGCCCGTAGTCAGCTGGGATAGGCTCCAGCTTGCCTGCGACCCTGTAGAACAGGATAAAGCGGCTACAGATAATGGATGGATGGATGGATGGATGGATGGATGGATGAGCTTTCCACCTCATGGGTCAGTTTAGCAGCTCACATCTTTAATGTCCGTGTCCCATAAGCATGTAACAATACACCCACAACTGGGTCGTCAGACCCACGGTTCATGATCTGATTTTCCAGCGACATTTTTGAAAATAAATAAATAAATGTAGAATATTTTATTATAAAAAATTTGCAACATTTATTTTCCTGTTCTTTACCAACTTAAATATTCTATTTGTTAAATTTAATTGAAAAAAAAAACCAAAAAACTTTTTGTTTAATTTTACTGCCTTTCAGATTTTTCAAGTGTAGGTCATAAAAAGAATTTTCCCCGACACCCAATTATTTTTGTTTAGTGACCGAAAGCTACTGAATTTGAATCACAGACTTCCAATTTTATTATTTTTTCTTTTAATAGAACAATTAATGAATTTATCTCCACGTGACCCTAAATTCTCTGCTATTTTTTCCTGCTTCACCATGACCCAATTCAAGATACTACGTCATGCATCCCGTGGTGGGCTTTCCCCGTTCACGCAAGGCATTGTGGGATACAAATTTGAAACAGGAGAGAAAAATGGAGGACGTGAGTGTGCGAATGAAACGTGAAAGAACGACTACAGTAACGGAAAGAAAGCGAGAAGAAAAGACGTTATGTTCTATACCAGGGGTTTTCAAAGTGTGGGAGAGTCAGCCCCCCCCCTCGGAGAGCAAATAAACAACAGCGCCCCCCCCCCCCTTACAATTTTTGTTGTTGCTATACTTAATGTTCCATTTGTATTTTTTAAAAAAATGGCTGTTGTACACATTATTTTTTTCTTTTTCACATTTTAAACATCTGTGCTTTTTAAAACATCTTGTTTTACACATTTTAAACATCCCATAGCATCGTTAGGTAGCATCTCTTGGCAGACAACACACTGTGGCAGTGGAGCATCTTCAGATCCAGTCCATGAAAATCCAAACTTTAAATAATCGTGGTCATACTTCCTTCTTTTTTCAGTCCCCCAGGATTCCGCGGGCCTTTTTTGTGATTGTTGTGGGCTAAAATGTCTGATGTTGCGGGGGGGGGGGGGGGGGGGGGGGGGGGTTTCCAAAAAAATTGCGATGAAAGTTGCGGTGTTTTTTAGGTTTTTATTGCGATTACATTGCGGGAGGAAGTGAAAGTTGCAAGAAATTGTTGCGATTTTCTCTTTTTGTGATTAAAATTGAGTGATATGTTAAATATTAAGTTATTACTGAAAAACAATTGATTAAAAAAACAAAGAGAAATGGTCCTATAAACAACTTTACCAATATAAAAGATTACCAGGACTACAGAAATGCAGAAAAATAGGCTTTACTTATCCAAATGCACCTGTTGGTTCAAAAGTTAAAGTGCAGAGAACCTCACAGCACAACATGAAGTTACCTTAAAATATAATATAAATGCCTCAGCTTTCATGTAAGAAAAAAAAAACTATTAATACTAGTACTGTGTGCAGGCAGTCTCTCCTGAAGACTAAATTAAACAATAATTATAAACTAATAAAATAAATGGCTCAGGCTTCACAGAAGAAAAAAAAACAATTTGAACAGAATCTCACAGTATGATGCTGAAGCTGCCTAAACAATGGAAAATAACATACCATTTTGGCAAAAATGTTGGCATCCATTAATTTCTTGTATTAAGTAAAAAAAGAAAATAAAGTGCACACAGTCCTTCACTGTAAACATAACACACTTTCAGTGTTGCCAGATACTGCTGACGTTTTCCAGTCCAAAATATGTTCAAAACCCGCCAAACTACACTTGAAATCGTCCAATCTGGCAACACTGCGCGCATGCTGCTTCTCTTGAACACACGGAAGTAAGGCGGAAGGTAGTTTGTCGACATCACCTCAAGACGACGCCAACGATTGGTCAAATTTGCGGGAAAGTTGCGGTGATTGGATATAATTGCAACACCGCCCTGAATTCGCGGGGATTGGTTGAATTTGCGCTGAAGTTGCAAATCGCAACATCCTGGAGGCTCTGTTTTTTTGCTTGGCCCAGACTTTGTCTCCTCACTCACTGTAGCTTTAGGTGCTAAAAACCGATCCATTTTGTCTCTCACGTTGCGCCCCCCCTGAAGAACTCTGGCGCCCCCCAGGGGGGGCGCGCCCCACACTTTGAAAAGCCCTGTTCTATACGAAGGAAAGGAAACGCAGGACCAAACTAATAAATATCGGCGCTCAGCGAGCACCTCGGTGTGATCAGCTGTTCGTTTAGCGACAGAATGATGGAACTGTCAGTGCACACTCAAAGGGAAACCTGTAGATGGCAGTAATGCGACACTGTGGATGCCAGCTGCCGTAAAACCCAAAAGAAGAAGAAGAAGAAGGTAAACCTGCGCATGCGCACACGGACTTCCTCTGTCTGCTTGACTGCGCAAAGCGAGCGATTTCATGCACATTATTTGCTTTAATCCCCTCAAATTAAATAACTTCCCAGCCACAGAATGGCCTGATATTTTGTGAGATATTACAGAAATAAACATACATCACAATCACCACATTTCAGAGGTAACTAAATTTCACCGATTTTATGAAATCAAAAGGCCGTCTAGCTTTAATACATTTTTAATGAACATTTCTTCTCCCTCCTTTTGCTTCTCTTTTCTTTATCTTTTGTCAGTCTGTAAAAAAAGGGAAAATCTAATTTCTTATTAAATCTATTTGTACAATGAATTGCACAACAGCTCTTTCACATTTTAGCTCTGTTTTTTTGTGTGTTTTCTTGGAGCTACGTTAGCGCTGTGTTACTTCCGCCTTTGATGAAGTCACACATATTCCCACTACTTTACATTATTGTTACCTTTGCTGTCTAAACCTCACAATTACAGCCAGAAAAAATTAAGATTAAATCGCCTGATAATAACCACGATTCATTTTTAAAAATTTCATCGATTTGAATCGTCATATATTACTATCGTGATTCATTGTCACATGATATATGGTTGCATGCTGAGTGTCCCATAATACACAGCATGTTTGACTTGCTTCATTATTTCAACTGATTTAGTGGGGAACTGTGTTCTGATATTGTGCTTGGGATCTAACAGAAGCAGAACGAGAGCACCTCACTGATCCAAGGAAAGCCGAGCCTCTACTGATATCTGTTGTTACTCACATGCAGATATGTGAAACTAAACCTGCAAACAATGGCACATGCGCATGCGCGCACACACACACACACACACACCACTCACCCGCTGCCTGTCCTCCTCAAACACGGCCTCGTGTACACAACAGGCGAACAGTGAGGTGGGCAGGTCACTCAAGTCCATCATGTCCTCTGACTCATCATCATTCTCCCCAAACAACATCTCTTCCTCATCCTCATCTTCCTCAGGGTCACTGCTGTGGGCCTCTGAGCCATTGCTCCACAGCTTCAGTCCATCACGCATCATCTTCATCGGCCTGCTTGGCCAGTAGACACAGACAGACAGTGAAGGATGCGAGTGAAGATGTAGTTTTGTTTAAGATCCAAGCCATTTCCTTTCAGAATATCACCATAATTTAGAGATGTACTTCAAATATTTCACCAGAATATAAAATAAAGATTAAAACGTCCATTAAAAAAAAGCTTAATACAAAGTCACTATAACCATTATATAGTGGAAGGTATTCTTACTCTTTATTTCATTCTGTGTTTACAGGGATAGTGTAAGGTAGCACATGGAATTTCTCTAAAATTCATTTTCAAGTCACAATCAGTGAATTGAACAATAATAGAACAAAGAAAACATGAAAAAAAGTATTCAGGATGACTGGGAAAATTCTACTGTTGTATTTGAGGTGGCATAAATAATAGAAGAGTTAGAGTGGGGGGAAGAGAGAGCGACGAGGTGCAGGGCTCGACATTAACGGCAGTCCGACTGTCTGGGACAACTAAACGTTTGGTCCAGACAAGTCAAATCCGCATCTGCCGTCTAACGGGACAAGCTGAATATCACTGACGATTGTCTTTCAGCCATTCAAGCCGCTGTTGTGTTGACATAACAACGTGCCATGTTTTGAATGCAAAAAGAATACAAGAACAGCAAGATAATAGCAACAATCAGCTTGCATAACTACACACAATGGCTTTTATTTACAAAGATGGTTTTGGGAATGATGTCACTACCAAAGCCATGCATCTTGGTTGCTAAGGGTGTTGCTATGGGCATAATCTGAGACTGGGTGGGTATTTATTAAAAAAATTTCAATGAAAATGTTTTTAGGGTCATTTTTGGCCTCAGAATTCACTCTTGTTGAAATTTGATGTGCTACCTCATACTGTCCCTTTAAGATCTTAAGCCTGAGAACAAACATTCTAAGGCAGATGAACCTCGGTCTGGTGTGGAGAATTATTCTTATAACTCTCCATACCAGAGTACCCCCCAGGTACCCCAAACGGCCATACTGTGTAGTTGTACAATTACTGACTGTAACTTGTCTTCCTCTATGTGCAGTTTCTGGGTCTATGTAGTGGAAAGGGACCACTGCTGTCCCGGTTTGAATGAGCCCACTCTCAGCACAGCAATGACACCGACAGTAGCGTGTAGAGGTAAGAGTGCATCACATACAGCGGTGCTACTGGCATTTTTAACACCATGTTAATTTTATGGCCACATTATAGTGATCCTCCTCCTTGTAGGTGCACATTAGAGACTGGAGTTCATTTTATTTTTCCATGTATAGTGTGTGAATCTTCTTTCATTATTTTGTTAGTTTATGACAACAGAAGCTGGATATTTTTGGGTCGAGGACTATTTCTCAACCAAGCAGTTACTTTGAGATGAATGGTGAGTTGGTTTCAGGTACAAGTCATCAGTATGCACTTTATTCTGGTTAGTGTCAAGGTGGAGCAAATACTGAGTGTGAGAGGAAGGAATACACCCTGGATGGGACACCGGTCCATCACAGGGCACCGTGCACACACATGGGGCAGTGGTTACTGATCAGACGGTTGGGGGTTGAAGTCGCAGTACTGCCAAGGTGCCACTGTTAAGCCCTATCTGCTCCAGGGACGCAATATCACGGCTGACCCTGCGCTCTGACCTCTGACCCTGCGCTCTGACTCCAGCTTCCACGGTGTTGTAACAAACGTCTCATCTCATCTCATTATCTGTAGCCGCTTTATCCTTCTACAGGGTCGCAGGCAAGCTGGAGCCTATCCCAGCTGACTACGGGCGAAAGGCGGGGTTCACCCTGGACAAGTCGCCAGGTCATCACAGGGCTGACACATAGACACAGACAACCATTCACACTCACATTCACACCTACGCTCAATTTAGAGTCACCAGTTAACCTAACCTGCATGTCTTTGGACTGTGGGGGAAACCGGAGCACCCGGAGGAAACCCACGCGGACACGGGGAGAACATGCAAACTCCGCACAGAAAGGCCCTCGCCGGCCACGGGGCTCGAACCCAGGACCTTCTTGCTGTGAGGCGACAGCGCTAACCACTACACCACCGTGCCGCCCTGTAACAAACGTGACAAATAAAATTTAAATTGGAATTTAGTGTACCAACATGTTTTCGGGAGGTCGGAGAAAACCAGAGAATCCAGAAGAAACCCACAGGGACACTGGGAAAACATGAGAAACTCCATACAGGCAGTAACCCGAGCTCAGGCTCGCTCCCTGCTGCACCGCTCCTTCCGTCATATCAGTGTCAGTGCTGGTCCAGGATCAAAACAATGCCTGATCATTTATAATAAACTGTGTTGGTTTTAACATAAGATGGCTACAGTCAGTAATTACAGCTTTGTAATACACCTGAAATGGCAGGTACACCGGATAAAAAGTGGCGTTTACATGTGCAACAGCGCCATCTAGCGGCCACAGTGGAATTACACGTCTTATCCAAAACTAATCTCATTACAGGCGCTCGCTGGTGAAACACATCCAACCCGAAACACATCCAACCCGAAGCCAAATCTGGATCAAAACGGATCATTTTTGCACACCATAACTTCACAAATACGATTAAAATTTATACACTTGTTTGTTTTTTTTAAACTAAGCAACACAGAGACCAGCCTTTAGAGGCCCGTAATGATCCATTTTCACCTCAGGGAAAGTCTCCATGTTGAAAATACATTTTTAAAAAATCGTAAAGAAAATGTCGCTGCAATAAACTGCATTAAAAGATGATAACTTTATGTGTTAAGGTCGGAGCTGAGGACCAAATCCGCCAGAACAAACAAAAACAAACACGTTATTTAACCAAGCGCTTACCGAAACAAATTCAAAATAAAATAAAATCCCCAACCCGGCGTCCGGAGTGCGGGTCAGAGCCTTCAGCCCGAGCCTGTCGCCATTTCCTGTCAGAAGGGTGCGAGTTGCCAGAGCAGCGGCCGCTCAGCCCCTTCCTCCTCACAGAACCACACTCAGAGGATGCTCGGTGTAATGACTGACACAGTGACTGCCCAATCAAATTCACGCTTCTGATCGAGCCAGCCAATGGCATTGGAGCTCGCGGGAGGGGGCGGTATTAAGTGATATTACGCGCGGTCGCAAAAACACCTGTTCGCCTGTTTAAAGCTGCAGTATGGAACATGTGGACTAGGGTGCATCAGCTGCCCCCTAAAAATGAAAAGTTCCTCCGATCATGATGCATTTTTGTTTTTATGTT
This sequence comes from Neoarius graeffei, assembly GCF_027579695.1. Taxonomy (NCBI): domain Eukaryota; kingdom Metazoa; phylum Chordata; class Actinopteri; order Siluriformes; family Ariidae; genus Neoarius; species Neoarius graeffei. Next base: position 80,512,677 of record NC_083579.1, on the reverse strand, counting down.
CCTTTTGGTAAGAAAACACACTGGGTGAAATATTTTGACAAAATTAAAAAGTTTAATGGTGGCACCAGGAGCTCAAAGTTATGGAAAAAGCTGCTACACTATCGTTCAAAAGTTTGGGGTCACTTTGAAATGTCCTTATTTTTGAAAGTAAAGCACTGTTCTTTTCAATGAAGATCACTTTAAACTAATCAGAAATACACTCTATACGTTGCTAATGTGGTAAATGACTATTCTAGCTGCAAATGTCTGGTTTTTGGTGCAATATCTCCATAGGTGTATAGAGATCTTGCAGTCACGTGACCGGAAAGGACACAACCGCCATCTTGTCGGTCAAAAACACCGCTGAATACTGCTGCACTCGTGTACAGAATGGATCGATTTCAACCGACGGACTACATGGCTCATTTTTCTAATGAACAGATAACTAGATATATGTCTAAAATAAACGATCTACAGATTAGTGACCCTTATGGCTTACCGGACGGAGTTTTCACGACCGGATTTTGAACTGCCAGCAGAATACCCAGACGTGTATAATTACCTCATTAACTTTCCCTCGCTGTTCAGTGGTGAAGCACTGCGTGCCTATAAATCTCTGGACAGTTATCTTTACAGAAATTCAGGATTTGTCAGCGACTCAGATGTGGCATCTTGTCAACAAGAATCCTCATTGGATGGATAAGTCACTTAAGTATTGAGTATAGCACTGACCAGCCGATTATAGAATAGAATAAGGTAATTCCAGCTGTAATTCCAAGTCGTCCATCTTGTTTACATGGATCTGGCATTGGAGAGGTAGAGGCTTGGCAGTGGAGGTTTGAGTGGCTGTTTTCTGAGCTTAGTCAACAGGCCAGCTCTGCAGCCTCGCTTTTGCTTCCGCTCCCGGCGCCGCCTCCTTCGCTTTGCTTCCGATAACAATCCACGGAGACCCTGCTGGTCTCGCTATCTCGTCTGGAATGTTGTGCATGCGATGGAAATTGCTACAAACCGTCATTTTCTGCTGGAAACCAATGCCCAGTAAGTCCATACGGTTGTAGTGGATATTGAAGTCCGGTACAGACGAACAACATGCAAAAATACACACAAAAAACGTGCACAGGTAGGGAGAGCTTGTAGCCGCAGCCGTTGTAGTAGAATTGTATATAGTAGGGTTTTCCAGAAGAAAAGGTAGAAGTAAAAGCAGAAGTAGAACCAGAAGTAGAAGGCGGAATATGGCGTTTGACCGACAAGATGGCGTCTGTCACAATCTGGATCAGCTGTGACGTCACATGCAAGTGCTCCATTGAGGCCCATTTCCAGCAACTATCACTCCAGTGTTCTAATGGTACAATGTGTTTGCTCATTGCCTCAGAAGGCTAATGGATGATTAGAAAACCCTTGTACAATCATGTTAGCACAGCTGAAAACAGTTGAGCTCTTTAGAGAAGCTATAAAACTGACCTTCCTTTGAGCAGATTGAGTTTCTGGAACATCACATTTGTGGGGTCGATTAAATGCTCAAAATGGCCAGAAAAATGTCTTGACTATATTTTCTATTCATTTTACAACTTATGGTGGTAAATAAAAGTGTGACTTTTCATGGAAAACACAAAATTGTCTGGGTGACCCCAAACATTTGAACGGTAGTGTATTTTATGACTTTTATGACAAAATTTCGATCACTTTTCATGAAACATTATGGCACCTTATAGAGTAGACCAAATATCTTAGATACACATTTTTAGTACATATTCTAAATATATTATCAAGCACAGTTTGAGTTTTAGCTGTTCATTGAATCATTGTTCAACAACTTTTAAACAATACAAATGTATTATGAATCACATTAATGCTTCTCAATCCCTTGCAAAGGTTCTTAACATGACCTCTGGATCACAAGAAATCAATAAATGGAGTCCAACATTGTGATTCAAACCTTACACGAAAACATAAAATAAGCGTTTTTTTGGCAAAAAATGAACCTCATGGTGCCACCATTAGACTTTTGAATATGGTCAAAAAATTTTACAGGACGTCTTTATTGGTGAAAAGGAACACCCAAACAAAAATGCATCAGATTTTATGAAAGTGAGGGCAACTGATGCACCCTAATGTGGATACAGGAATACAGGAAATACAGGAAAATAACCAACAACGAGGTGCTGTGATACATGATTAAACCAAAGCTGTTTCTTTACACATGGGGACACACACACAGTCCTGTGCAAAAGTCTCAGGCACCCGATTTTTTTTTCCATACAAACTGTGTTATAGATTTCTATTTTATGACTTCTACATTATCGAGTCAGTACAAAAACATCTCAGATTTGTTTTCCAGCACAAAATTAAATGTTACGGGGAAAAAATGTTTATGAGCAGCCACTTTTCACTTTTGCAAGCAAGCATGACAGTGTCCTCATCACACTTAGGTTCATTATTACTGTTTACTACTCTATAGTTTTAAATTTAATTATTTTGAAGCCATCTTTGCAGTTTGCATCAACTACAGTTCAGCATTTAATACTCAGGTCTGGACAGTCGCTTGCACAACTCGATCCTGGACTTTGACGGGTCAGCCACAGGTGGTCCGAATAGTCAGCCTCATGTTCTCCTTCAGGCTTCATGGTGGTGTAGTGGTTAGCGCTGTCGCCTCACAGCAAGAAGGTCTGGGTTCGAGCCCCGTGGCCGGCGAGGGCCTTTCTGTGTGGAGTTTGCATGTTCTCCCCGTGTCCGCGTGGGTTTCCTCCGGGTGCTCCGGTTTCCCCCACAGTCCAAAGACATGCAGGTTAGGTTAACTGGTGACTCTAAATTGAGCGTAGGTGTGAATGTGAGTGTGAATGGTTGTCTGTGTCTATGTGTCAGCCCTGTGATGACCTGGCAACTTGTCCAGGGTGTACCCCGCCTTTCACCCGTAGTCAGCTGGGATAGGCTCCAGCTCGCCTGCGACCCTGTACAGGATAAGTGCTTACAGATAATGGATGGAGGTCCTCAGGACTGTGTACTCAGTCCCTTTTTGGACTCTCTTTACACAGGACTGGATAGCACAGTACATCTCATGTCATCCTTGGCTATGCAATAGTGTAAATAACTACACACCTATATTTTCTATTTTTGTGTATTGTAAGTTTTTGAATGCACTGTGTACATTTTGTTTTATGTTAATACAGTATATGTCCAGTAATTTATAAATTGACTTATATTAAATATTTAGCACATTTATAATTGTCATCATTGTCAAATGTATTATTATCTAAAGATCTACAATATACAGTGGTGCTTGAAAGTTTGTGAACGCCTTAGAATTTTCTATATTTCTGCATAAATCTGACCTAAAACATCATCAGATTTTCACACAAGTCCTAAAAGTAGATAAAGAGAACCCAGTTAAACAAATGAGACAAAAATATTATACTTGGTCATTTATTTATTGAGGAAAATGATCCAATATTACATATCTGTGAGTAGCAAAAGTATGCGAACCTCTAGGATTAGCAGTTAATTTGAAGGTGAAATTAGAGTCAGGTGTTTTCAATCAGTGGGATGACAATCAGGTGTGAGTGGGCACCCTGTTTTATTTAAAGAACAGGGATCTATCAAAGTCTGATCTTCACAACACATGTTTGTGGAAGTATATCATGGCACGAACAAAGGAGATTTCTGAGGACCTCAGAAAAAGCGTTGTTGATGCTCATCAGGCTGGAAAAGGTTACACAACCATCTCTAAAGAGTTTGGACTCCACCAATCCAGAGTCAGGCAGATTGTGTACAAATGGAGGAAATTCAAGACCATTGTTACCCTCCCCAGGAGTGGTCCACCAACAAAGATCACCAAGAGCAAGGCGTGTAATAGTCGGCGAGGTCACAAAGGACCCCAGGGTAACTTCTAAGCAACTGAAGGCCTCTCTCACACTAGCTAATGTTAATGTTCATGAGTCCACCATCAGGAGAACACTGAACAACAATGGTGTGCGTGGCAGGGTTGCAAGGAGAAAGCCACTGCTCTCCAAAAAGAACACTGCTGCTCATCTGCAGTTTGCTAAAGATCACGTGGACAAGCCAGAAGGCTATTGGAAAAATGTTTTGTGGCCAGATGAGACTAAAATAGAATTTTTGGTTTAAATGAGAAGCGTTATGTTTGGAGAAAGGAAAACACTGCATTCCAGCATAAGAACCTTATCCCATCTGTGAAACATGGCGGTGGTAGTATCTTGGTTTGGGCCTGTTTTGCTGCATCTGGGCCAGGACGGCTTGCCATCATTGATGGAACAATGAATTCTGAATTATACCAGCGAATTCTAAAGGAAAATGTCAGGACATCTGTCCATGAACTGAATCTCAAGAGAAAGTGGGTCATGCAGCAAGACAACAACCCTAAGCACACAAGTCGTTCTACCAAAGAATGGTTAAAGAAAAATAAAGTTAATGCTTTGGAATGGCCAAGTCAAAGTCCTGACCTTAATCCAATCAAAACGTTGTGGAAGGACCTGAAACGAGCAGTTCATGTGAGGAAACCCACCAACATCCCAGAGTTGAAGCTGTTCTGTACGGAGGAACGGGCTAAAATTCCTCCAAGCCGGTGTGCAGGACTGATCAACAGTTACTGCAAACGTTTAGTTGCAGTTATTGCTGCACGGGGGGGGGGGGGGGGGGGGGGGGGTTCACACCAGATACTGAAAGGAAAGGTTCACATACTTTTGCCACTCACAGATATGTAATATTGGATCATTTTCCTCAATAAATAAATGACCAAGTATAATATTTTTGTCTCATTTGTTTAACTGGGTTCTCTTTACTTTTAGGACTTGTGTGAAAATCTGATGTTGTTTTAGGTCATATTTATGCAGAAATATAGAAAATTCTAAAGGGTTCACAAACTTTCAAGCACCACTGTATAATCGCCGCCTTCTTTTTGTGTCTTTGAAGCTGGTTGGTTATATGACAGTTTCCCATTTCTTTACACAGTCCTTTGCATTTTTATTGAACACTGCAAGATCCTTTGAGCTGCACTGATTGGGTAGTAGGGGGCAGACAAGGCAGGGCTGCATTGCATGGTCCTCTTCTCCACATTTACAGATGATTTGGCCAGTTTCATAGCCCCATCTGGCCATGGAAGCTTTTGATTGCCCTGTTCCTGTTCTCAGTCGGTTGAGCATCTTCCATTAGACCCATGGTGCTTCTGAGCCCGGAGGGAGGGCTTCACAAGGGGGGATACCCATGCCAATGGGAGGGAGATCATCCTCAAGCCTTTTTGTCCATAGTTGGAGTCTGGTTTTTTCCCGTGATGCTACTAGGGACTGGACATGGCTGAGAAAGCTTCTCCTGGACTTCAGCCGTTGGGCCGGGGGCACACGTCCATAGAGGAGGTGGCATTCATCACTGGTGGTCTTGGTCATCTCTACTCAGCTGGTGTCTTCCCGTCTCACATCAGCCAGCGAGGAGGTACAGGTTGTTTATGTTGGTGGGCTTCAAGCAGCCAGTGATTAAGCAGCAAGTGTTATTCAACGCTGGGTCTAGTTTCTTGGCATGGGATGATCTTTCCCAAACAGGACATGCATACTCTGCAGAGGAGTAGCACAGAGCCAGAGCAGTAGACCTTAGCATGTGTGCTGTGGCTCCCCATTTGGAATTGATCAGCTTCCGGAGGATGTTATTTCGGGAGTTAACTTTCAGTTTGGTGGTTTTGACGTGTTCATTATAGGAGAGAGTGCAATCCAGTGTTACACCAAGGTAGACAGGGTTGGTACAGTGCTCATCGCCTGTACAACACAAACCAATCAACTGTAAAAGCTCATTACGAATAACCATAGCTTTAGAAAGTGTTGTATTTCTACAGTTTTTCTATCAGTACACTGTGAGAGACACACACACACACTTCACATGGAATGCAGCGTTGAGTGTTTAATGCCCGAAAGTGGAACACTTTACAGTCACACTGCAGAAATCAAGCAGGAATCTAAACGTACCATTCAAAGCTCTGACAAGTTACATTCTCATGACTAACATTTTACTGATTTGAACTCCATTATTTATTATTAGTGTAACCCAGAAAAACATCAGTCTGACAGAAACCTACATTTTCCCTTTGGTTCAGATAACAATGATTTCTCTGGAATTGCAAATTAAGACAGTGCAATGCTTTCTACACAAACAATTAGAAATAATCAATAAATTAAATTCCCTTCACAAGAGAGACAGAGTGACAAGTTTACCTTCAGAAATAAAGTGACAACAGCATGGAAATAAATTATTAACGGTATAAATGAGAAACTGTTCTCCACAGGTTCACACCAGAGGCACTAAGGCCAGTGACAGTATAAGGCTTTTAAAGCATGTTGATCAGTGAGGGACCTCAAACATCTGGTCTGAGATCCTCAATTGGTCCAACTGCGATGTAAGGTTACGGATAATGAGCTTCATAACACACATACACCTTCATTACGACATTTGTGAATACTTATGTCACTGGTAGGAAGACAGATTTTTGGGATTCACAATGAATATAAAAATAATTAAAGTTAAGAATAGCTTGATAGAAAGCAAAAACTTTAGACAACAGTCCTGCAGTAGCTTTCAAAAATCATCTGAAATTCTGTCAGTTTTACGCTCCAGAATTGCATCCATTTTCTGAACATTTCTAAATACTATGTGTTACGTAATACTTAATCAGTAATATTGGCTAACCACCAGATAGTGACAGTATTTAGCTAGATTTAACTAGGTATGAAGCTATTCCATTGACGACAACTCTGGAGTCCTGGGCAATTTTCACGAATTAATGTATTAACAAGCTTTTCAAAATGTTCTAAATGAGATTACACATTATTTTATATTATATATCTCATTATATATATATATATATATATATATATATATATATATATATATATATATATATCATTATATATATATATATCTATATCATTATATATATATATATATATATATATATATATATATATATATATATATAATTATATATATATATATATATATATGATATATATATATATATATATATATATATATATATATATATATATAATTATATATATATATATATATATATATATATATATATATATATATATATATATATCACTATATATATATATAAAATTTAAATAGGCATATTTAATTTTGTTCATTACGCCATTCATAAAATGTTACTTAAAAGTTGAAATCAATACAAAGGAAAGAAACAGCGCTCTTAACTTAATAAACACCTCCTACAGCCTGCACTTCTCCCAAACTCTGCGCTTAAAAAATATATATAACTCGTGACACATACATTCACCACTCGTAGATAAACTTCATATCTTCACACCACCATGTAATGTTCTTTATATTATATGGACACATCCACAAAAAAAAAAAAGGATGCAAGTTAATCAAAAGAATTTTAATTTTGGACCAGTTTACCATATTGACAACATGCATCTAGTCAGCAAGAAAACACTGGGAGTGATGTCATCGGAGTGAAATATCGGGAATTATTATCCATACAGGACACTTTTTTGATGGAATAAAAACGTGTTCTGTTCCCTTCTAGCAGGTTTCATTCATTTGGTTTGACAGCATGCAATATTGTTAGCATATCGCTTATCCTATGTGTATTGCGTCACTCTACCCAATGGAGAATGAGCGTTGAATATAGTTTACGATATTGCATGGTTGTCAAGACATGACATCACATGTCATAGATGTGAAAATTCCATGCTAACGAGCGACTGACACAATTTGTAAACAAACATGGCCGCTAAGTTTGCTTCGTTAAATACAGAAGATTTTGAAAGACGCATTGAACACCTGAAAGGAATGTGTATGTATAATAATAATAATAATAATAATGTCTGGCTTTTTTCGTGGTCTATCAGATATATTCCATTCAGCTACTCGTCTTCGACTCGTTCAGTATCATGCTCGCTAAATGGAATATATCTGATAGACCACTCAACACCACAGTATAATATAAATGCGTCACTCTGAGCCACGATATATTTCGTATGAAAAATGCAAGTTTTCCAACACGAGATGATAAACTTCATATCTTCAAGCCAGCATGTGATTTTCTTATTATATCGACACAAACAAAAAGTCTCCAAATTTATCAAAACAATTCATTGATTTCCTCACGAGTGACAGAGATTTACATCATGGTTTTGGTTCTCCATGTCCTGGATGGAGCATGCATGAAAAATACAAGTGGTGTATTTCCCACTAAAGCACTCGTGTCCATATAATATAACATAATATATAAAAAACCTACCGTACTTGCTGCTATCAAGAACCAGGTACCTTATACTAGATGCATGACACCGTGATTATACTGACGAGAGTAAACTGATCCTCGAACAGCACAGACTGGAGATGGATGCACCATGCACACACGCTTATATCTAGAGATAATTTAGAGAGTCACCAAATGACCATCTGACATGTTTTTGGGAGATGGGAGAACCCGGAGAAGCTTAAGGAAATCCACAGGGACATGAGACCACCAGCACCACCACGCAAAACCCCATACAGACAGTAACCTGAGCACAGAGTCGAACTGGTGCTATGGCACCATGCCACGAAAGGCAATATTGCAAATTACAACTTATTTCCTAAGGCATTTTTATATGGTATTAAATACAATGATTATTACAGGTGTCCCTCAAAATGAAATGCAAGTGAATGAGATCCTAAAGTCACATGACATACAAACTCACCACAATCTTCACTAGTGTCCAGTATTATGAATTAGGGATGAAGTTTTCTTTGGCTCTGATTGGAATATCGATGAAGTACATTATAGTATGTTAGAATGGAAACACACAGAAAGCTGAACACCAGTACAGGTTAATAAAAAGAGTCACAGCAGGGTGGAATAAAGACTCATGTCTTTCTTAAGCTGCACTTTTGCTTTAGCTCATCTGTCGTAGATTTCAAAAACAGATGACAGTTTGATGCTCCAGCATTGTCTCAAATCTCTGGAACTTTCTTTAAAAGCTTGGATTTGTAGACAAGTCTTCCAGAATCATCCTGATTCTTTTATTGGATCAGCAAGTCAGTCAGTCATTCAGTAGTCTGCAGAACTAAATACTTGAAGTGAGCAATAAGGTCAGATGCAGCTTTTATTTTATCATTATTTCAGGTCTTAATCACTGTTTCTAGAGCCAGAGGTACAACTAATCTTTTTTAAGCTCGTCTTCCTGGGACGGGGGACTCGTGCTGGGAGATATACACATGTCCTGAGTTGCCACTGCTAGAGCTGTAGGTGCCACACTGTCGTTGTTCACGAGGGTGCCATAGGAGAAAGAGCCGTTATAATCTGGCTGAACAGGCCAGGCTTTGTCATGGATCGTTGGAATACCTGTGTTAAAAACAAGGAAATGTAGGCGCACACTATTAATATTTATTAACATTATTATTAATATTTCAAAATAAAGCAGAATGCTAATAATAATAATAATAATAATAATAATAATAATAGATGACCATCTTGCACTGATGAGATTCAGTATTTCAGTTATACATTTCCTAGAAATCTGTAAGGAATAAAAAGACATCAGTGTTCTCCCCAGGATTAAAATAAAGGCCCAACTTTTGGGGGTCCCTGCAGGGCTGCACACGGGGGGGGGATTTTGAACAAAGGGAGGCCATTTGATGGCATCTACTAACTTTTAGGAACATTTTATGGTGGTACTGACACTTTTTACTATTGACATGGTTGAAAAGGCTTCTACAACAAGGTGAGGTCTGTGATGCTGTACTTTGTAGCATGAGGTTCACATGAGCAATAAATAAAGTCATCATCTGACAATAATACAGTATATAATAATGCTGTTTTATTACCTGAACCACTGCCAGAACACCACTAACCAAAAGTTTAAATGAGTTCTGTTGCAGTTATATATAATAATAATAATAATAATAATAATAATAATACCACCCCCTGCAGACTGCATTTACTGCACAAATGCCACAATCCTGAGTAGCACCTTTATACTTCAAACACCTTCAAGCACCTTAACAATCTACTGTGTCAACAACATCTTCAGTTTCACTTCTTTCCTCTTCTCTTTCTGGCTCTTCTGTCCTACTCTCATTCAGCTGTCGAAAATACGAATCTATGGGGCGCTGAGCACGACTCGCACCTCTTTTCAGCATGATTGAAACGTGGAGATGTATACCCACCACACAAAAACCATAAACCATGATCTCGCCCGTACACTGAAGCATCATGGTACCAGTGCAGCAGCAAAGTGATTGGGGGTGTTTGTTGTGATTGGGGTATTTCTGGTCTGCCTGAGTGCATCATGCCAGCAAACTGGCCCAAGACACTGATTTTCCTTCAAAATATGCCCCAAACATTGCAAGGTAGAAATCTGACACAATTTTTCAGTGAGTGTCCGGGGGGCGATGACACATGGTATAAATTAGGGATCGACCGATATGTTTTTTTCAGGGCCGATACCGATTATTGTGGAATTGGGATGCCGATAACCGATATGTGCAACCGATAAATGTAAACATTATAATTCACATGAAATTAAACATAGCACACACTGACACAGACCTTCATATCCATGAAATGCATGTTTAATTGTAAAATTGAACATGAAATTTTGTGCAGGGAGATGCCAGCAGCATTTGTACAATAAAGTCAAACATTAGTTAGAATAAAATGAGAAATAAAGCACCATATCACACCTGGCTTGTTTAAATGTTCAAATAGCGCTTTATAAAGTTACCTAACATATACAAGTGCAATGCGCTTTTTGAGCACGAGTCACGTCATGAAGTTTACTCATCACCATAACAAATAGCCAGTAGGCTTGCGCTAGCCTACAGAACACAAACACTACGTTTTATTTCGTCTTCCCTTGACCTACGTTATGCTGGGGACTGCTTACTATGGACAGGGGCGCAGATACGTTTTTTGAACTGGGGGGGACAAAGCTGCCAGCAAACCAACCCCACCCCCACCATGTGTTGTGCGAGGAATATACTCTGATGCCCTCAGGGCGGCGACATTACTCAACTAAGACAAAAAAAACCATCACTCCTTCATCCCTGCAACCGTTAGCTTGGGCCTACTAATAAATAAAGAGTAGGAATAGAGCACACCTGTGATGTCTGGTGCTCTCATGTGCTATTTACCACTGACACGACAGGATGTCATGTGGGTTGAATGTGTGTGTGTGTGTGTGTGTGTGTGTGTGTGTGTGTGTGTGTGTGTGTTCTGGATGACTGCTGACTGTTTTGTCTACCCTTTGTATTTATCTATAGCATCTAGGTCTGTGTATCCTATGTATTGAGACTTGGACTGTCAAAGTTAATTACCCATCACTGAAAGAAATAAAGCTTATTGATTCTGATACTGATTCCAATCACTCCCCAAGCATGCCATATGCAAAAACTGTTTTATTTAAACATTAACTGAGTTTCAGCACACTGATTCTTTAAGAAAACAGAAAGAGCAGGGTGTAAAAAAAAAACACAAACAAAATGTAATTAAAAGTCACTTCTTACTTGATGTGCCTTACAAACACATAAGTTCCAACTGTTAACCATAGCGAGAGGCTGGGCTACGTGTGTGTGTGTAAAGCGTAAACCAGTGCATCCTGACTTTCTAACTATGCCTGTGTGTTGCGTGAGCGGCAGTCAGTCAACAACTCTTCACAAAGTTTCCTTATGAAACAATATGCTCGCTGAAATTATGGCAGGGAACGCCAGATTACACATTAAAACTGCCTTCTGAGCACTGTATCTACAGGCTACCACCGAAAGAAGGAGGCTACCAGAAAGGCATCTCTACTCCGTACGATTTTACTTTCACTACGACATTACTTTGAACAGACTATCAAAAAATTGCAAGGTGATATGATAAAGTAAGGCACAGTTTACTTACAGTCGTTTTTTGAAAAAAACGATGCAATCGTTTTCTGCCTTTTCGGTTTGGCACCCTTCATCATGCCGTGTTGGGGTCCTGAACTAGGAGGAGCTGTCCCCGATATGCCTGTCAAACTTGTTGTGGGTAACCATAGCAACCAAGCTCGAGCTCGCAACCTGTGCAGTCTGCGCAGCTCAACCAACCGAATATCAGTCTTTGTTTTGTTTTTTGTGAGTTGTTGCAACTATGTATGTACTGCTGTGCACCTCAATAAACCGAATGGTAATTAGTCTTTTGATTTTTCCGTGAGGTTTGCCTTATGCAAAGAAAGACAGCATAGACGTTTTTTCCTCCCTATAAGTGGGGGGGGACCGAACGAGATGAATTTAAATCTGGGTGGGACGAATCCCACCCGTCCCACCCTCTATCTGCGCCCGTGACTATGGACAACATTACATGTAGTTTCAGCGAGACTAGTTGGTTGTAGGCTAATTCAAGTGCTTCCTTCCGTAAGCTAAGTTTGCCTGGCTACACAGATGCAAATGGACAATTTTAACGAGCAGTAGATGAAGAATGTAAACATATAATGATGCTGTGCTTTTGCAACTTGTGTGTTTGTGACTTATTGCGGCAAAAGCAGCGTGTCCTTACCTTGAAGTGGGATCTGCTTCTGCCCGAGTGCCCATACGGCCACCTTGAAACAGTTCACAGCGTTTAGCTACGCATGTTGATTGGCTAGATCTCTTGTGCCAAACAAATCAGATGTTGTGGTGGGCGGGACCATGTTCTTGAACTCAGAGAGGCGAGTGCAGGAAAGGACATGCAGTGACAGTCGTGTTAGGAACGAAATGGCTACAAAAAGGCATGTTATAGGCATATCGGTGGAAATTATGGCCGATACCGATAACCCTAAAAATGCAGAATATCGGCCCAATATATCGGCCAGGCCGATTATCGGTCGACCCCTAGTATAAATAATCAGCGACAGCATGATGTGATGTGGCATGATGCAAAGCAGTGTCAATATTACTACTGTTAAGTTGATTATTTTCCAACAATTGCACACCAATTTGCCAAGCACCACAATTTTAATTTATTAATGAACATCAAATCAAGGTTTCTGAATGTCTGTTGTTACACTTAATGTCATGGAAGAACTGTCAAACAAGTTAGTTTCTGTTATCACTTACAGAGAAACTAGAAATAGCTGCAAACTCAGCAGCCACCGTTATCTCTCTCTTGAAGTTAAGACAAAACCACAACTTTTCATGTTCCACAAAACCACAAACAAACAACAAACTGGTCTGTCCTGAAGACTTCTCACGGTGATAAATACAGGCCGTTACAGGCCGATAAATACAGGCGCTGCCACTGGAGACACCTTCAATCTTTTATCATATCAACAGTTACACTTTTTTTGTTTTGTTAAATAACAGAATAAGCCTTAGATTTTGTGGCGCGTCCTCTGTACAAGTCCCTGTGAATTATCTGCACTCTTAGAAAGGCGGTGCTCAAACTAACACAAACCATGTTAAATTCTTACACAACGATGGGTGAGGTTTGGGACAACGCTTGTGCTAATTTTGACACTTTCATTGTGTAAATGATTTTAATACTGTGAATGTGTTAGGAAGGTGAACATGAAGATGTGTAAACGTGTGTAGGAACACACTGTTCTGTCCTTGGCGACACACACTGCGTTAAAAAACGTTCAAATCCCAACACAAAAAACGTTGTGTAATTTTTCTACACATTCCTTCTATGAATGTGCTGCTTTTAGGCATTAATGATTCACCTAATTCACGACTCGATTCATGAAGAAAATTATCACCAAAAAAAGCGCAAAATTTATTTTCTATTCATGGTAAGTTATAAATAAATAAATAAATAAATTCAATTTTCCTAATAACCAGCAATAATCATTTACCCACATTTGTAAAGAACGGATTAAAATAACAAAATTAATGAAAATATTCCTTCTATTAAAAATAGGCCTTTTCCGAGTAAATTTATAAACAAACATTTGTTCTCCCTCCATTTGCTTCTCTATCTTTCAGCACTCTGTAAAAAAGAGCTCTGATTTCTTGTTAAATCTATTTGTACACAATCACACAACAGCTCTCTCATTTTAGATCTGTTTTTTTGTATATTTTCGCAGAGCTGTGTTACTTCTACCTAGGGTGAAGTTACATGCATTCCACCTATTGTACATTATTGTGTCCTCTGCTAAACTTAGACTATGCAGCCTGATAATAATCACGATTCATATTTTATCTCATTGATTCAAATTGTCATAAATTTGTATCATCGTGACTTATCATCGTGCAATAGGTCATTATCATGACTCACGTTACTTCCTTTAACATGCAACACTGAATGCATTAAAATACATAATGCTTCAGGTTTTTTTTTTTTAATGGACATTCCTGGGTGTGTATGCGTCTTGCACTGACCTTTCATCATGTCCATGGTCACGTATGGCTCAAATGCTTTGGCTTTCTTCTTGTTTTTGGTGATGCAGAAGATGCCGAGGAAGCATGCAGCACATCTGTAGAAAGAGTCAAACATCATACACTCGGCACATCTCTATATACATGTTCTAATGTTAGCACTTAAAGCTGTACTGCCTTTCAGATTTTTCAAGTGTAGGTCATAAAAAGAATTTTCCCGAAACCCAATTATTTTTGTTTAGGTGACCGAAAGCTACTGAATTCGAATCACGGACTTCCAATTTTATTAGGGTTTTTAAACTAGAACAATTAATGAATTTATCTCCACGTGGCTCTAAATTCTCCACTATTTTTTCCTGCTTCACCATGACCCAATACAAGATCATCATCGTGTTTTCCCGCGTGGCACGTGGTCGGCCTTGGGGGGCAGCTGCTTGGCTGATGGAAAACAAGAGGCCAACAGCTGCGTGAAGTCAGTCTTGTGCATCATCATTTTCAAGATCTGTTTTTTGTCCATATTCAGGCATTCCTCCATCTTATTCCAGTTAGTTCTTCTATCGAAAAGGACTTTCTTCAGTAGGGAGTCGTTGCTCATCCGACAGACGTGTGCAAGATACTGTAGATGTTTGGTCTGGTAGTAGTGTTTTATCGGTGTAGAGCCGGTGATGCTCTGAAGCTTACCGTTTGAGATTTTATATGCCCAGTCAAGCTCTCCATCAACGAGGGAGGATGAGTCCACGCCCTTTCGTTGTTTGTTTTTCGGTGGAGCATTCTTACGGGCAAAGCCTCCCGCGATCATTTTTCTCAGGAAGCTCTTCCAGATCACCTCTAACTTTTGGGTCTCTGCTGATGTGAGATCCCACGCTTGAACACTGTAGAGCAGCCTTGAGCGGACACAGGAGGTTAAAAACTTCATTCGCGTACTTAGACAGATTTCACGATCAGTAAGGATGTGCTTCGGCTAGTTCCATTTCTCAAATGCTGAGGCAAAACATACTACGTCATGCATCATGTGGTGGGCTTTCCCCGTTCACGCAATGCAAGGCATTGTGGGATACAAATTTGAAACAGGAGAGAAAAATGGAGGGCGTGAGTGTGTGAATGAAACATGAAAGAGCGACTACAGTAACGGAAAGAAAGCAAGAAGAAAAGACATTATGTTATATACGAAGGAAAGGAAACGCAGGACCAAACTAATAAATATGGGCGCTCAGCGAGCACCTCGGTGTGATCAGCTGTTCGTTTAGCGACAGAATGATGGAACTGTCAGTGCACGCTCAAAGGGAAACCTGTAGATGGCAGTAATGCAACACTGTGGATGCCAGCTGCCGTAAAACCCAAAAGAAGAAGAAGAAGGTAAACCTGCGCATGCGCACACGGACTTCCTCTGTCTGCTTGACTGCGCCAAGCGAGCGATTTCATGCACATTATTTGCTTTAATCCCCTCAAATTAAATAACTTCCCAGCCACAGAATGGCCTGATATTTTGTGAGATATTACAGAAATAAACAGATATCACAATCACCACATTTCAGACGGAACTAAATTTCACAGAATTTATAAAATCGAAAGGCCGTCTAGCTTTAGTTGTCAGGACTTTTTCCAGACATTTAATAACTTCCTTATTGCATGCACTAAAAACATGAACTCATACAGGTCTGTGTGTAAGAATGTGTTTTGATGAATGTAAATAGAGAGAGAGACAATATTTCATACAATTTAATCCTGAGTAAGCCAGCAACAACAATGAGGGCATGAATATATGAAAGAACACCATTATATTGAAAGATAAAAAAAAAAACTTAACGGAATTTAGCAACAAGGAAGTTTAAATAATGTTTGTTTTTAAATAGTATAATAAGAAGAATCCCTTTTGGAGAGTAGGAGAGAATATAAAACGAAAATCACTCAGATATAATAAATCACACTCACCCTAATAAAAACATGCAGATGTGCAGAACATCCTCATGGTTGAATTCCAGGTAAAATATGGCTCCTGGATTAAAAAGATAAACAAGATGTGCACAACATAGCAATGAACCTCATAAATAAATGCAGAATATGTAGACAAAAACAAAAAAACAGCACTGAACATCAGGATCCTGAAATGAGTGGCGTGTTGGTTAAGTTTCATGGTGGAGAAATTGATAAGCCGTGTGTATTACCTGCAGCAACAGCAAACACGGTGGAGATGATGTAGTTAACGCAGGCGATGAGGGATGAATCGTACAAACGGGAAGCCTGAGTTAGAAATCTGTGAAAAAAAAGCACACCACTCAGTCATATTTACAGCAAGAATAAAAATGCCTCTGTTTATTTCTGCTCAGTCTCTGAAGGCCACAATGCTAGATCAAGGAATTCTTCCTCCAAAAACACTCATTAAACATAAACCATTAAACCATACCATCACATCAGAGCTTGGTACAGAATAATTATTCCAAAACCTTTACTCAGCAGAAGCAACCTCACCGATACGGATAAACCCAGGCCTGGGCTATAGGGATTGTCTCAGTCTGGTGTGAGCACCGACCACATAAACTGCAGGGGACCCATTTATTTATAGTTATCATTATAGTTATACATATTATGGGACCGGGCCTTTAAACACACCAGATCCACTACATTCGTAGGAATGCAATGGATTTGAAATCAGATTAAATAAAGGAAATTAAAAATAGCACAAATAAAGAAATAAAACCTGTACATGTACCTGCTGAAATAGTTATTGGAAAATCAACCATAGTTTTAAACAGGGCTTTGAACCGGTTCAAGGAACGAAAACGAAAACCGGGAACTTTTTCTATTTCACATGGAACAGAAACGAAACCAGAAACTTTATTATTTTTTATGTTCCGGAACAGAAACGCTTATTAAAAATAATGGTAACCGGTTAATACCGGTTTTTATTTCATTCCTCAAAGTTTCCGTAGCCTACAAATAAAAAAATAAAAAAGTCATTCTTCTCCTGCGCAAGTTTCTATGACCCGCTGGGGTTCACTTCCTGTGTGACATTCGCTGACTGAATGGAGAGAGCGGGAGGGTGGACTGCTATCACGTCTCCACATCTTAAATAAGAGGTAAATATTGCAGTCTATCGTTATTCAAAAACGTCAATTTCAAACACGATATCAATATATTTGTCCACGTTAATGAGAGGCTCGCGAACATTAAATGACGTTAACCTCTGTTAGCCTATCAATGCATAGGGCCTGACTAGCCTTTGGTAACACACTAAACGAATTATCTTTCATTTCTGGCACTTTTTCTGTTTGTGTAGATGGGAAGACATACTGAGAATCCAAATCGCCAACATTTGAAATAATAATTGTTTTGAATTATTTCTTGTCTTATTTAATGAAGGTTGTAATAGAATTAGCCTACATTTGGCTTAAGCTGGATGAGACAGAGACATAATTTTATAGCCATTTGTTAAACAGCTGACAGGGAACGTAATTAACCGTTCCAGGAGCAAAATTTTTTTGTTCTAACCGGTTCGGGAACATCTATTTAATGGTGGAACCCAAAACCGGAAACGTTAAAATTCCGTTTCTGTTCGGAACGAACCAATAGGAAAAAAATTCTGGTTCAAAGCCCTGGTTTTAAATGCATTCGCCCAACTGATCGGATTGCGTTTCCTTTTCTTTTACGTTACATTCCAGCCTTTTAATTTTGGAGCACAGCGTTTTCTTATCTGATTTCAGCAGTTATCACACTGTAAATTAGAGGAACGAGGTGGACTTGATGACAGTGATGGCGGTCTTGTCAAGTCTGGAGTGAGAGTTGCAAAAGTACTTGAATGAGAGAGTGGAGTCATAAAAATCTTTTACGCTTGCAGAGATTTGGTGATTTTAGTACAAATCAATAACAGTAATTGTGTGCTGACCCCCCAACCTCTACTCAACATTGTAGCACAAAATAGAAAGGGTCTACATGCTCATAATTGGTACAATTAGAACCAGAAAAGGTTGTAGTTTTATGAGCGACTTAGTTTTGGAGATGAACCCGAACAAATTCCTGGCTGCTGCGCGCTTGCTGCACACACTGCATACGACAACGCGTCACTCGCTCCTGCCAGCTCCAGCACTGAAAGTGAAAGTGCTTCACACAAGCTGGACACTTCCTGTGCGACGGCGTCCCTGACTTCTGTTTCCAGATCATAGGAACGGCTTCACGTACCAGACATCACTCAAATCTGTGAATCTGCCTCACAAAATTTTCTGCATGACGTCACTTCCTTTGAATTAACAATAACTCACCCGGAACGCATTTATGTAATGGCAGGCTCAAAGAGCCAAACTTTACCGGCTAAATAGAACATGTTCCCAGTCTTGTATTAAAATACAATTTAGACAGTAAACTATTTAACATGTCTAGTTTTATAAGGTATAATTGCCAGGTGTGATGTCATTTTCGTAAGACGAGCACTTTAACCAGTGGAGCTCCTGCATTCTTGAACGCACATTACACCACACCAGGACTGGAAGGAACCCTGACACCTCACATCTGCAAACACCCCCCCCCCCCCTCACTTGTGTAAATAAAGGAGCACTTGTTTTTCCACCACATTTCTGTCTCCCGAGTCTGTGTTCGAGTCTGAACGCTAGGGGGCGCCACATAACTCAATGAGGCGGGAGGTTAGAGTAGCTGCTATAAAACAGGAGCTTGTTTAGTGGATGTTTGGCAACATTAAAGGTAAATCTAAATGGATAAGTATAATGTGTTCCTTTTAACAAAGAAAAAAATGTTTAGCATTAACAAATTGCTCTGGTTAAAGAGGAAAAAAAACATTTTGGGACATTCTGTTACAGGAAAATCAATCAACTTCAGGGTAGTAGCAGTAACTCCAATTTGCATAAGGAGGCATTACAGCACCCTGTTGTTGATTATTTTCTTATAACAACACATTACCAGTGTTTTATTCCTTATTTAGTAATTCATTAACAAAGCCGAGATATGTTCTCCTTGAAGGAGAGAGAGAGAGAGAGAGAGAGAGAGAGAGAGAGAGAGAGAGAGAGAGAGACTCACGATGCCTGAAAGAAGATGGTGGCCACCATGGAGACGAACATGACGTAGAAAATGGGATAACTGAGCTGGAGGGAGCCCTGAATGCTGAGAACAATCATCCCTGCAACAGCCTTCACTGTGATGACGGTCACAGAGCCTGAAGGGCAAAGAACACAAAGAAATGAACAACGAACAATCCACATCAGGGGTTATTAATAATGCTTTAGTGGTTCACTTCCTCTCGCTGTCATGTGACTATTCATCTTCAGTAAGTATGTTATCCTGAACAGGGCTGCTGTGGATTTGGGAGCAAGATGTGAATACATCATGAATAGGACGGCAATCCATTATAGGGCACCATGCACCTGCGCACACATTCTTGTATTTTGGAGGTGGGGAAAAAAACCAGAGAACTCTGTAGAAACCACAGCCACAGTGAGAACATGCAAAACTCCGCACAGACAGTAATCAGGATCGAACTAGAAAACCCTGGAGCTGATTGCGTGATTGTGGCTGTTTTATTACTTCGCCCAGCACAGAGTCCACCAGGGGGCGAGGTATTGTTTTCGGTGGGGTTTCTTTATTAGCAATATTACGGGAAAACAGCTGGACCAATCTTCATGAAACTTTCAGGATAGATGGGTATTGGTCTCAAATAGAACCTCCAACATTTTGAGGTTCATCCGGTCAAGGTCACCAAAAAGGTCAAAATTGTTTTGTTTTTTTTGCGATATCTTCCTTCATATTCATCACCTTTACTTCAAACCAATTCCTAAATGTTCATCTTTCAATTCTGCTTCCACTGAGATGCTACATAATGGACGCGCTCTCATAGTTTTCTTTCAAACTTTCATTTGTTTGTGTGTGTGTGTGTGTGTGTGTGTGTGTTAACAATCTAGCATCTAGACAGTTGCATCAATTAACTTCAAATTTTCAGGGTAGGCAGGCAATGGTCCATAGATTACCTGATTAAATTTTGTGGGTAATCGGGTCAAGGTGAAGGTTAAGGTCACTGGAAAGGTCAACCTTTTGGTCAAAATAACATTTTCCATTATAACTCAAAAACGGTTGCCAATAGACAGATGTTTGCTATTATGAGAATATAGGAACTCCCATATGGCCTTTCATTTGGCACCATGATCTTTGACCTTGAGTGACCCTGGAAGGTCAAACTCAAGGTCACGGATTTTCAGAGGGCTGTAACTTGAAAACGGTTGATGGTAGACAGATATTTACCCTTATCAACTTATAGGAAGTGCCATATGGGCTTTCATTTAGCACCATGACCTTTGACCTTCAATGACACCGAAATGTCAAACTCAAGGTCATGGATTTTCATAGGACTATAACCTGACAGTTATCTCTTGAAGTTGACTCTTGAAGTGAGAGTCAGCACGCACGAGCCAATCCCACAGGCCCCGGGGGCCAGTCCACAGTGACTCAGCGAGCCGAGATGACTGAGGTGACCGTTCACACACATTCACTCACGTTTAGGAGTAGCCAGTTCACCTTAACCGCATGTCTTTGAACAGTGGAAGGAAACCGGAGCACCCGGAGGAAACCCACGCATACAAACTCCACACAGAAAGGCCCCCGTCGGCCACTGGGCTCGAACCCAGGACCTTCTTGCTGTGAGGTGACAGTGCTAACCACTACACCACCGTGCCGTCCCTCTTATTATGTGATTACTATATCAAAATTAACATTTGCCATGGGGCGGCACGGTGGTGTAGTGGTTAGCGCTGTCGCCTCACAGCAAGAAGGTCCGGGTTCGGGCCCCGTGGCCGGCGAGGGCCTTTCTGTGTGGAGTTTGCATGTTCTCCCCGTGTCCATGTGGGTTTCCTCCGGGTGCTCCGGTTTCCCCCACAGTCCAAAGACATGCAGGTTAGGTTAACTGGTGACTCTAAATTGAGCGTAGGTGTGAATGTGAGTGTGAATGGTTGTCTGTGTCTATGTGTCAGCCCTGTGATGACCTGGCGACTTGTCCAGGGTGAACCCCGCCTTTCGCCCGTAGTCAGCTGGGATAGGATCCAGCTTGCCTGTGACCCTGTAGAAGGATAAAGTGGCTAGAGATAATGAGAATGAGAACATTTGCCATTTTGGAATTGTTCATGTGGTTCTCTTAGCCTAATGAGGGCCTCTAGTCCTCTGGATTTTTAAGTTTATTGTTAAAAAAATTACAACAGAGCATTAGCGACGCAGTAGCTCACACAGCTGTACCATGAGAAACCAGACTCATTTATAATTAGCTCAGTTGTTCTTCATGAGAACAATTAGAACAATCTGATCTTCCAAACACCACAATCAGAATCAAAAGCCAGTAAAAACTCAGGGAGGAGGAGCGAGTTTTGCAAATTGTGGACAGACAGACGGATGGATAATGGACGCTGCGTGATGGCAAAAGCTAAATATCACCCTACGGCCGGTGAGCTAATAATAAAGCTACGTTTAACATTTATGTAATAAAAGAAGCATTTCCAAAAGTGAGGCAAATCCATGTGTGTCTGTTAAGACAAATAATCACACTCCTACACCGTAATAAACACTACCATCGCTAATGCCGCTTTTCCACTACAAACGCGGCTGAGTTGGGCTGAGCCGTGCGGTGCTGAGTTGGGCTGAGTCGAGCTGAGCGGGGCTATTGGAGTTGCATTTCGACTACAACCGCGCTGAACCGTGCTGGCTGGAAGTGGGTGAACACATTGGGTGGAGTTAGCAAAAGTGGGTGGACGTCACGTGATGTTGTTAAGCGGCGCAAACAGTGACATCAGTGACCTTTTAAGCGGTAGTCTCACAGTAAACATGGAGGACATGGAGTCATTAGTGTTGCTGGTCTTGGTGCTGTGGCTTGTTGTCACCGACAACGCCAACAGATACTGGCAAGAGCGTATAGATGAGGCGAGGCGCATAAGGCTCCAGAAATTCTCGTAATTCGTAATTCTTCTTCTTCCGGGTTTACGGTGTTGACGGATCCCAGCGTGCTCGCGGGGCGTGTGAGGACACTCCTCCTCACCAATCAGTGCACAGGGGAGTGTCTGCTCACGCCCCCAGCCTCACTCGGCTCGGTTTGGCTCGCTTCAGCCCCACTCCAAAACCGTGCGAGTTTTGGGTGCTAAGTAGGGCTGAAGCGAGCTGAGTCGTGCTGTTTTGAGATAGTCGAAACGCGAGCCGTGTCGGGCTGAAGTGAGCTGAAAAAGGGTAGTGGAAAAGGGTCATAACAGGACATGAAGGCCAGAAAGAGTTGGTCAACATCAGGTAAATGCAATGTTTATACGGTTTCCTATTCGCTTTTTCTATTAGCAAAATGTGCATTCTGACTGGTAGGTGATAGTCTCCTGTAAAAACACCACCACTCATATCAGAAAAACTGAATGTCCCTCACCCAGCAGCGCCACTAGCAGCACGATCAGCACGAGGTAGTTTGCATTGTGCTGTTTGTAAAAATACAGCACCAGACAGAACGTGATGATCTCCAGTAGCTAAGGAAGAAAAAACAATATCATTTACCAAATCAAACAAACAGATTTGAGACACAGAGCTGAATCCAAACAGCAGACTTGCTGCGAGAGGTTGAGTTTTAATCTCACCAGGTACAGGAGGACAGGCCAGCCAACCAGGTGCTTCACAATGTTTTCGGCGTTCAGTTGCTCGTGAGAGTTTGGTCCAAACGTGACAAAGAGATACGTGCCCGCTATAGTCAAGACACAGCCGAGGAACGATAATATATAGCGCTCTGAAAACAAACAGTCCTGTAGTGGGTTATGGGGAAATGACTCTTTTACAATTAAAAAAAAACAAACAAACAGCATGACAGTAGAATGAAGCTTTTCTTCATGCCTTCTTTAATAAATCAAACTTTTTAAAACCAGTCAAAAAGGATAAAGAGCAGCTATGAGCATAGTGGACCCCAGGGTTTCAGATTACAGCTCAAACTCTTTCAGTACTTTAAAAGATATTTAAAAGGTGCAATTTGCTCTGTAGAAATGTGTTAAATAAATTTTACTATAATGAACATTTAATTTCAATTCATTAAAAAATATATATATTTGCAATAACTATCACCGTGGAATGGATCTAACTAGTTTCATTGTTTCAGAGTTCTGTTTAGATTTTTCCGGCCCTGAAATGAGCTCTGTCCTGAGTTGAAGTGGAGGTGCGCAGTTCTGACCCTTTTCCTTAAGAATCACCTTACTAGGGGTGTAAAGATACACTCCACTCACGATTCGATTCACAGATTCACAATTCAACTCAATTCGATTTGTAGAATATAATTTTTAAACAAACACTTTATGAAGAAAAATGATGACTGAATCAAAAACAATGCATATTGTTTGTAAACAAAATGTACTTTAAATTCATCACATCTGAAAAATAAATTAACGAATTCTCCCAAACCTTTGACTGAATAAACAAAGTCTCTGACCTGGGGAATATGAGCGATCGAAACATTATGAGCTCTGTAGCAGCGCCTGAGGTGGTGTTCTTTTAACTGGAACTGGAGCTCTAATAGTGAAGGCCCTTGTTGTAAGCAAAGTGCACTTCTGGATAAAATTATGGCTGTCTGCACACCGTCAGTTTAGACCATAAGGTACGATAAAATTGATGGCAGCACCATGAAATACCTCTGTGGTGGCCATGTTATTGTAATCTAAGATGGCTACCATATTTCTGCACAATATAGACTTTTTTCCCCCATATTGACTGTTGTTCACAAACTAGAGTTTTTCAGGATCCAGCGTTACCTTTAAAAGGTTTGGCACATCTGTTTGATGACAAGGTCACACCATAACGGAAATATTAAGCTGATATTCAGAGAATGGTTGTCACCATTACATATGTTTCTGATGGCAGAGTTCTTAAACATCTTGTCACCGTCACCAACTGATTTGTTTCATGAAAAAATAATAAACATACTTCTGTGTGATCTTGCGTGTCACCGTACTGAGCAGTACTATTAACCACAACAATTGGGATAAACTACATGTGCTCTGACCTCACAAATTTTTCATTTACACTATTTCAGATCTTTAGTAGATATGCTCATTCATCACAGTAATCTTGGCATGGAAAGACGAGGCTTGGGTAGAATGATGGCTCGTACAATCGTCAGAGGAACAACACCCATACCTTCCAGCTGGAAACATTTCCTACAGAACTGATCACAAAATCAGTCTTTCATTTCCTGAGTGATGCAGTTGTTGAAGCATCAGCCAACATCCCCCTGGTAGTACTTTACTCTACCAAAGATGACATTGTGGTGGTAAATGCCATTCATAGAAAATGCCAAAAAGATCTGGAAAACATCTCCCCATGCAACCATGAGGAAGCTGATGGAAGAATTATCCTTCATCTGGCTGATGCTTCACAACATAGGCATCAAAAGGCCATGGTACAGATTGTTGATAGTGACATAGTCTTATAAATGCCAATGATTTGTATGACTTGAATAATAAAAAAAAAATTTAATCGCTTCAGAAAAAAATGTGTCAATCTTGTAAAATTGCTACCTGCTTGTTCTTCTCCCAAATCATGCACAGAAGATATTTTGTAATACATTTGAAAATTCCGTCTAATCAGGATCAAATATTAAATGATAACTAAAATTTTGAAACATTGGCAAAAATTTGGCTTGGGGTGTTTCATCTTGTATCTGGCAGTCACAGTTCGGTTGTTGCATGGCCATAAATTTTTGGCTCAGTATTTACAATATTACCACAAACTGTTTTAAACCCCTTGTCATCAAACTAAGTCCACTTAAAACCTACATTTATGCTTTAAACTTATTTAAATTAGATTTTTTTTTAAAAAGGCAGAATTATGCACTTTTCTCTTTGTCAAAGGTGACCCTCTGGGTTTTGTCCACAGTGGCCACCAGAATGATGGGGGAAAGTGTTTCCATCATTTTGTTCCATTCCTTACAGCCTAAGGTACGTTGGGTCAAAAAGCCAATATTTTATCCGGTAGTGCACTTTTTTGGGACCTGTGTGCACTAAGGGACCTCATTATAAAGTCGGCTAAAATGACTGTCTTCTCTGTTTAACTTCCAGTTAGCTGGTCGGTTTCGCAACTCCTCTTTTAATTCCAAGTTGTTCAAATAGTGCAACCGCATTAGATGTGCAATTAAAAGAATACTGATTTCCACAATTCAGTTATATTTTTATCATGATGCATCATTACACCCCTACACCGCACTCCTGCTGTATTCATCTACATTTCCGAACTCCAACTAGGAAAGAAAAACAAACAAAACAAACCAACAAACAAACCCCTTCAACTCAAAATTCCTCCTCAGAAACTTGTGATGGTTCAACAAATAACATCAAACCAACATGGCTGCTTACACCCTGAACAGTAAACAAAGTAACATTTCTTTACTTTTATATACACGAGTTATACTGTAAATACTCGTATTCATGTTACATTAAATCACTCATCACAGTGAGCTGGCTAGAGGCAAGTCTAAGCAGCAATAGTGTCTACACGCTCTCAGGAGGAAGAAAAGACAAACTTACACCATCGTTCTCATACCATTCAAATGACACACTGCAGTGGGAAGCAGAAGCAAAGATGAAGCACTTACTCACAAACTCCTTTGGCTTCCATTTTTCTCTCAGATACAGAAATCCTAAAATACAGCTCGCTGGGAAGGGAATATAAAACACACACTCACTGTTGTGAATATTCTGGATAGTGTTTTAAATAACTTAATTGTTCCCACATTAATTACACCATGGCTTAATGTGCAGGTCTTTGCAAATGTTTTAAGTTCATGTGAGCCAGATGTTAGAATAATACTTGCCGATGAGAGAGACAGCGCTGAGGGGGGCGATGAGAGAGAGAGGAGCGAAGGCGTAGGACGCAAACAAGGATCCTTCTCCGATCAGCAGCAGCACAAGACCACACCACCACGTCTTTGTGCAGTAGTACTGCCTCGGATCCTTAGTGACTGCTAACACTACATGGCTTTGTTTCTGCACATGTAACGTGTGTGTGTGAGAGAGAAAGACATTTCCATTAAAGAAAATAAACCAGTCATGGCGCTTGTCAAAAAATAAATTCTTTTATGTTGTGAGTATCAACTACCACAGTCACACAAACTTAAGAGCAACCAAAGGATTGTATTTTCCCTCTGGGTAGAGCAGGCTGCTGATGCTGAATACAGACAAGACACAGTTCACTCACTCGTGACATACATTCACCACTCAAAGATCTACTTCATGTCTTCATGCAACCGTGTAATGTTTTTATACTGTATGGACACATCCACAAAAACAAAAAAACAAACAAAAAAAAAGCAAGTTAATCAAAAGAATTAATTTTGAACCGGTTCACCGTTTTGACAATGCGCGTCTAATCAGCGAGAAAACACTGTGACATCATCGGAGTGAAATCTCATCTCATCTCATTATCTCTAGCCGCTTTATCCTTCTACAGGGTCGCAGGCAAGCTGGAGCCTATCCCAGCTGACTACGGGCGAAAGGCGGGGTACACCCTGGACAAGTCGCCAGGTCATCACAGGGCTGACACATAGACACAGACAACCATTCACACTCACATTCACACCTACGGTCAATTTAGAGTCACCAAATATCGGGAATTATTATCCATCCAGGACACTTTTTCAATGGAATAAAAAAAAACTGTGTTCTATTCCCTTCTAGCAGGTTTCATTCATTTGGTTTGATAGCATGCAATATCATGGTTTTCCCCAAAGCGTTTTAGCGTGTCGGGCCCGATACGCTTGCTCTGCCTGCCGATACGCTTAGTCGCTTTAGTTAAAATCCGATACGCTTAGATTTATACTGATACGTTAAATTTCCTACCCACAAGTAACGAGATACATAGGAGAGCAAATAACAGATCCATTTACATATTGACTGATATTTGTGTCAAACAAGCGGCCTTTTTTCCCCAATGCTTGTGATGATTCTGTCAAAGTAATATGTCCGCGTGTTATGATGTAAACAAACTAATCTGTCGGCTACGTCAAGATCACGTGTTCAAACCGTCCAATAAAAATATCGAAAGAAAACGTCAGACATCCCGGAAGTTTCCGATTCATTATAAGCGATCTCATTGGCTGCCGATGTCGTCCCGCACCAGACGGACAAAGCCGACTGACTTTAATCACAAAAGTTTGACCTGGTCTATTATCATTCATGAACGTGTTTAAGTACATAATCTTTCTACAAACTTAAATGTATGAATTAAGTTTTCTTTTCCTTTAAATGTTTTAATCTTAATCTAGTCCATTTAATAAAGTGCAAAAATTTAAACTTTATAATATGCAGTTGCCTTACTTTTCTTTTCAGTGTATCTTAGTTATACATATATTACGGTAACTGCATCAGAAACATTCTAAGGTGGGGTTTACATTAGACCGTATCAACGGATCATCAGATTAACGTTTTTAAAACGATTAGCATGCACACAGCAACGCCAATACACGATTCGCGTGCACACAGCAACACCAATACACGGATACGCTCGGCTCCGCAGGCATCCTGCGCTCCAAATCACTCCGCCCTGAACAGCGAGTGCCCTCTGGAGGGTGTGCACTCCGGCCCTGCGCAGCTCACACAGCGCGCGAGTGAAGTGCACGAGCCACGATTGGGGACTGAGCCGCTGTGTGTGTGATCCCAGCGCATATCACTTACCACTTGCAAGTGGAAGGATGGCAAGCCTAAAGACAATCATAACTACACAATGGGCAGTATTTGCATCAGTATTTGCAGTATTTTCATACTTTTATACTCTTTAATGAAAGGTGATACAAGGCGGAAGTCCGTGCCGTTTTTCAGCAGTCGCGTCACATGACCAACGCCAGCGAATCAGGAAGGTGGATGTCACAGTGACGTTGTCCAATGACGACGCCAGCTAGAGCTCAGCACAGCGTATCCGCGTATTCTCAATGTTTACACAGCACCGGAGCTGACACGATCTGGATTGAATACATGGACGCTGGCGGATTCCCGTTTCCCGGCGTTTTAATGTAAACGGACAGTGCATCCGCGAAGAAAACGAGACAGATACGGTCTAATGTAAACTTGGCCTCAATCATTACAGTTATAGTAATACAGCAACTTATTTTAAGGTGGCAGGTCTTAGGTTCAGATCCCTTTGTGATCAACAGGAGGTCATGATGATCGATTCTCTTCACTGGATTGCATAAGCTGGAGCAAACCACTGTTCATGCACATTTTTGTTACAACACTACTTGATCAGAGATAATTAAGGGATCCCTGTAGATTTTCAGTCGATCATAGACCTCAGTAATCGATAACAAAACAGTTTAACTTGCATGTTGAACTTTAAGGTGAAGTTTCAAATGTGTTTACATTAATACTATTTAGGCCAGAAATCATTGAAACACTGGTAAAATCTATCCTATAATCATGTATCTAAAACCTCTCAGAAACCCTGAAAATGCACCTGAGAGCATCGATTTGCAAAAAAAAAAAAATTCCGGTGGGGGCCATGCCCCCGAACCCCCCTAGTTTCATTTCGCGCCGTTGGCGCTCAACTGTCTGTGTTTAATTATGCCAGAATTTAGGGCTTTAATTTTTTTCTGGGGAAAACACTGAATATTGTTAGCATATCGCTTAGCCTACACGTATTACATCACTCTACCCAATGGAGAATGAGCATTGAATATGGTTTACGATATTGCATGGTTGTCAAGACATGACGTCACAAGTCGGAGCTGATGCGAATATCCAGTGAGAAACTTTTCTGCTGCACAGAAGCATTTCTTTGTTCACCAGGAAAGAGAAAAATGCACTGAACACCTGAAAGGCTACCAGAACTTCATGAGATATTCTTCACACATATTTACAAGAGAAAAACATACCAGCGGACAGTGAAAAACTGGAACAGAGACACGTTGGAGACACAAAACTTCCACGCTAGCGAGTGACTGTGACAGTTTGTAAACAAACATGGCCGCCAGGTTTTCTTCATTAAATACGGAAGATTTTGAGAGAATTTTGGCTGCCAGGTCGCTCCGTTGTGTGGAGCTGTCGATGTTGATTTTAAAAGCAACTCAGTAAATTCCACAGGGAAATGAATCCTCAAGTCTGAGTGAAAAATACTGTGGCGAGCGTGCAGCGTGGAAGCAGAGTCTGGAGACAGAAATCTTAGTTTCTCGGTCATTAGCCTGTGATACTTGCCCTTGATAGACAGCACTGGTTCAACCGCTTTATTAGCATTCGCTAACACTACTGATGAACACTACACCGGCTGGAAGGTGACTTCACTGCTGCGCTGATGGCGCCGACTCGCAGTTAAGCTCGCTTTGGCGTTTGAGAATGCTGATATGAAGAGCGTGTGTATGTACAGTGGTGCTTGAAAGTTTGTGAACCCTTTAGAATTTTCTATATTTCTGCATAAATATGACCTAAACCATCATCAGATTTTCACACAATAATAATAATAAAATAATAAATAATAAAAGTAGATAAAGAGAACCCAGTTAAACAAATGAGACAAAAATATTATACTTGGTCATTTATTTATTGAGGAAAATGATCCAATATTACATATCTGCGAGTGGCAAAAGTATGTGAACCTCTAGGATTAGCAGTTAATTTGAAGGTGAATTAGAGTCAGGTGTTTTCAATCAATGGGATGACAATCGGGTGTGAGTGGGCACCCTGATTTATTTAAAGAACAGGGATCTATCAAAGTCTGATTTTCACAACACATGTTTGTGGAAGTGTATCATGGCACAAACAAAGGAGATTTCTGAGGACCTCTGAAAAAGCGCTGTTGATGCTCATCAGGCTGGAAAAGGTTACAAAACCATCTCTAAAGAGTTTGGACTCCACCCATCCACAGTCAGACAGATTGTGTACAAATGGAGGAAATTCAAAACCATTGTTACCCTCCCCAGGAGTGATCGACCAACAAAGATCACTCCAAGAGCAAGGCGTGTAATAGTCGGCGAGGTCACAAAGGACCCCAGGGTAACTTCTAAGCAACTGAAGGCCTCTCTCACATTGGCTAATGTTAATGTTCATGAGTCCACCATCAGGAGAACACTGAACAACAATGGTGTGCATGGCAGGGTTGCAAGGAGAAAGCCACTGCTCTCCAAAAAGAACATTGCTGCTCATCTGCAGTTTGCTAAAGATCATGTGGACAAGCCAGAAGGCTATTGGAAAAATGTTTTGTGGACGGATGACACCAAAATAGAACTTTTTGCTTTAAATGAGAAGCGTTATGTTTGGAGAAAGGAATACACTGCATTCCAGCATAAGAACCTTATCCCAGCTGTGAAACATGGTGGTGGTAGTATCATGGTTTGGGCCTGTTTTGTTGCATCTGAGCCAGGACAGCTTGCCGTCATTGATGGAACAATTAATTCTGAATTATACCGGCGAATTCTAAAGGAAACTGTCAGGACATCTGTCCATGAACTGAATCTCAAGAGAAGGTGGGTCATGCAGCAAGACAACGACCCTAAGCACACAAGTCGTTCTACCAAAGAATGGTTAAAGAAGAATAAAGCTAATATTTTGGAATGGCCAAGTCAAAGTCCTGACCTTAATCCAATGGAAATGTTGTGGAAGGACCTGAAGCGAGCAGTTCATGTGAGGAAACCCACCAACATCCCAGAGTTGAAGCTGTTCTGTACGGAGGAACGGGCTAAAATTCCTCCAAGCCGGTGTGCAGGACTGATCAACAGTTACCGCAAACGTTTAGTTGCAGTTATTGCTGCACAAGGGGGTCACACCAGATACTGAAAGCAAAGGGTCACATACTTTTGCCACTCACAGATATGTAATATTGGATCATTTTCCTCAATAAATAAATGACCAAGTATAATATTTTTGTCTAATTTGTTTAACTGGGTTCTCTTTATCTACTTTTAGGACTTGTGTGAAAATCTGATGATGTTTTAGGTCATATTTATGCAGAAATATAGAAAATTCCAAAGGGTTCACAAACTTTCAAGCACCACTGTATAATAACTCATCTTCGACTCGTTCAGTATCATGCTAGCTGAATGGAATATATCTGATATTCCACTCAACACCAGCCAATATTATTTAAATATGTCACTCAGATCCACAATGTATTTTGTCTGAGAAATGTGAGTTTTTTTAACACGAGAAGATAAACTTCACATCTTCAAGCCAAAGTGTGATTTTTCTTCTTATTATATCAACACAAACACAAAGAAGCCAAATTTTCAAAACAACTCACTCATCGATTTCCTCACGAGGGACAGATCGAGATTTAGGTCACGGTTTTGGTTCTCCATGTCCTGGATGGAGCTCGGATGAAAAATACAAGTGGTGTGTTTCCCACTAAAACACTCGTGTCCACGCAATACAACAGTAAACTCAACTCAACAGCAACTCAAGCATGTGCAAAAGAGAACACACCTACACAGATAAATACACACCGAGATAAAGATGCGTACACACATTTGGGGAGTCTTTTAGGTAGTGAGGGGATCTGCAGAGTAAACAAGTTTGCGTCCAACAACATGGAGCCAGTGGAATGGGGATCAGTTCTGTATCGCCCATCCCAAGGCAAGACACTCCATGTGAATATGCTCTCTGTGACCCTGTGTCTCTCTATAAACTCGACTGCTGTCTTTTTATTATTAGGGCTGTCGAAGTTAATGCTATAATAACGTGTTAACGCAAAATCCTTTTAACAGCAGTAATTTTTTTGACCTGTTAACGCACGTGTGTTCTGTGCCCCTCCCCCGTAGTTTGGGAAATCAGGAAGTGACGTACAGTAGTGTGAGGAAGTGATGTAGTGAGCAGCTGGTCAGTGTAAGACATGATAAAGTGCACTTATGGACAGAATCAACTTATATTGTTGCATTCTGACTGTTTATATAAAACGTGTGTGTATTTTTATATGTTTTTGATGGTCCAGAGGGGAGAAAAGACAACGTGTTGAGGTCCAGGGGTGTGTGTGTGTATATATATATATATATATATATATATATATATATATATATATATATATATATATATGTGTGTGTGTATATATGTGTGTGTGTATATATATATATATATATATATATGTGTGTGTGTGTGTGTGTGTGTGTGTGTGTTTTAGCGTGCAGGATGTACACTGGAGTGAGAGAGCTTGTTTTATTCTGAGAAACGTGTGAGTGATGTAAGTGTTTATAAATGCAGTTTTTGCTCATGAATGTTCTGGATGTTTACCAGTGAGTTTTTGCATTTCACTGGAAAACATCTTTCTAAGTTGTGTGCCTTAACAAATTTATTTATTTGGGGTTTGTATTTTTATTTTCTTTATTTAAAGGTAGACGGCCTTTCAGATTTTTCAAGTGTAGGTCATAAAAAGAATTTTCCCCGACACCCAATTATTTTTGTTTAGTGACCGAAAGCTACTGAATTTGAATCACAGACTTCCAATTTTATTATTTTTTTCTTTTAACAAAACAATTAATGAGTTTAAAACCCCGTGGCCCTAAATTCTCCACTATTTTTTCTTGCTTCACCATGACCCAATTCAAGATACATCACGTGGTGGGCTTTCCCCGTTCACACAAGGCATTGTGGGATACAAATTTGAAACAGGAGAGAAAAATGGAGGACACGAGTGTGAGAATGAAATGTGAAAGAGCAACTACAGTAACGGAAAGAAAGCAAGAAGAAAAGACGTTATGTTATATACGAAGGAAAGGAAACGCAGGACCAAACTAATAAATATGGGCGCTCAGCGAGCACCTCGGTGTGATCAGCTGTTCATTTAGCAACAGAATGACGGAACTGTCAGTGCACGCTCAAAGGGAAACCTGTAGATGGCAGTAATGCAACACTGTGGATGCCAGCTGCCGTAAAACCCAAAAGAAGAAGAAGGTGGTAAACCTGCGCATGCGCACACAGACTTCCTCTGTCTGCTTGACTGCGCCAAGCGAGCGATTTCATGCACATTATTTGCTTTAATCTCCTCAAATTAAATAACTTCCCAGCCACAGAATGGCCTGATATTTTGTGAGATATTACAGAAATAAACAGATATCATAATCACCACATTTCAGAGGGAACTAAATTTCACCGATTTTATGAAATCGAAAGGCCGTCTAGCTTTAAAGAAAGCCACTCCTGTTGTCCAGAGTCCACATCACTGAGTGTATTTAGTTTATTTTATTGCATAGTTTGAGGCTGGAAGTTAAGGACAGAACCCGAGGAAAATACGATATTGTTTTGTTCACACTGAATTGTGTGAAACCCTCAAAATTATAAAGTTAATGCTGCTTTATTTTTTAAATGCAGTGGAGGAATAAAATACCCACTAAAATAATTTTTGCTGTCCAGACTTATCCTTCCTGACCTGGTCACATATTTACATAAAGGAAGCAGATTTGTCCACGCCCGCTCCCAAAAACATGAAAAATATCCTTTTAAGGTGAATTTAGAACAGATAAAAATGTGCAACTAGTTGCAGGTTAACTATGGACAATAATGCGATCAAACATTTCAATCAATTGACAGCCCTACTATTATTGTTATCGTTATTGACTTCTTAAAAAAATTAGAAATTAATTAAAAGCATCAGATTGGTATTCAAATTATGTCTGACTCACCAGATAGCATACAAACAACTTGTCATTTTACAAATACGTATATAATGTATTTTTAATTGGAAACCAGTTTGGACTGGAATAACTGCTCCTCCAGATCAATAGGTGTAATGAAAACAGAATGAGAATTGCGTAAGGCGTGACAAGAATTCGGGCGTCATCATATCCTCCCCATTCCTGTTAGAGAGCTGTTTGGAAACAACAAACCTCTCTGTGTCCACGGACAGAATGCTTTCCAACTTTGTGTGGTGAGAAACAAAACACATTTTATTAGAAAATCGGTTTTGATGAATTCTTACACACACGGTGGCCTAAACCTTCTTGATTTTTCTACCCTCGACGATACTGTTAAAGTAAACTGGATTCAACAATTTCTTAAACACCCGAACTCGATATAGAATTTTATTCCTTGCTATTTGTTCTCCAAACGTGGTGGCTTTAATTTTCTGCTACTTTGCAGATGCTTCTTTCCTGGTCTTTGATCTATAAACACAACTTTCTCCCCATAGATATAATATCTGGAACAACAGAGACATATTCTATAAAACACAGAACACTATTTTTGGAAAACTGGTTTGGTCACGGTTTTATTTGGTTAATCAGCTCCTTAACTCGAGCGGTGATTTAACGTCCTACTCTGAACTCTTCCACAGAGCCAAGATCCCTATTCCACCAAAGGAATACGCTATAGTCTTTGATCCTATCCCTTCTGGTGCTGTCTCACTTCTTAAGAACTCTTTACCTGAACCTTCTTTATTCCCTTTAAACCCTACTGAGATTGGCCAGATCCGTTTTTCTTCCAATAAGAAGACTAACAGCCGTGACGTGTTTGCGCTTTGTTTCAAAGAGTCTCTATTCCGAGTGCTGTTCCTTATTGGAATAACCTTATCTTAGACCCGGATGTGGTGTTTACCCTCTAAATATTTGATTACTAACAAAGTTAAAGTATCTTTTAAAACAATTCATCGCTTTCACTCTACCAAGACTTTTCTGCAAAGATACAAAAAGGACGTTGCTGTGGACGGCTCTTTTCGCCAACTGGCTCCAGAGGACCTTAATCACTTCTTTTGGTCATGTCCTCACTCTTGTATTTTTTGGCAAGACTTTTGTGCATTCATTTCCTAACATATTCTCACAGAATTCTCTCTTATCTCTTTCTTTTAATGATGTATTGTTGGGCTTTCTCTTGTACTCACAGTCCAAATCCACATCTCATCTCATTATCTCTAGCCGCTTTATCCTGTTCTACAGGGTCGCAGGCGGGCTGGAGCCTATCCCAGCTGACTACGGGCGAAAGGCGGGGTTCACCCTGGACAAGTCGCCAGGTCATCACAGGGCTGACACATAGACACAGACAACCATTCACACTCACATTCACACCTACGGTCAATTTAGAGTCACCAGTTAACCTAACCTGCATGTCTTTGGACTGTGGGGGAAACCGGAGCACCCGGAGGAAACCCACACGGACACGGGGAGAACATGCAAACTCCACACAGAAAGGCCCTCGCCGGCCACGGGGCTCGAACCCGGACCTTCTTGCTGTGAGAATCCACATTATCAACTTAATCATTATACTCACTAAAACACACATTCACAAGTCAGAATTTTCTAAAGTGAAAGCCTCTTTTATTATGTTTGAAAGAGAAACCAAGTAATGCATTAAAAACATTTTCTCTAAAAACCCCAAAGCTCTCAAACCTTTGATTTACATGGACTCTAACATATTTATTTCCTAACAGTACTCATATCAGACGATCACTGGCCGTGCTGTGAAAATTGTCCATGCTGACACTCATCTAAGTTTCCAAACCTGTCATTGCTTAACTCTTGAATATTTTCTATCATTAAAAAGCTAAATCTCTGCTTTCCAAAGAAATGTATCTGGTTAAGATCTGTTCAGTACTTTGGGAGTAACGGCAGGTTGAAGTCGGTACAACAGAGTAAAAACTCTGCTCCCGGGACGTCGGGAAACTGCCGCTGCTTTTCTTTTTGAGTCACGGGAAAGCGGTCAGGCTCTCTCTCGCTCCTGATCGGTTTCCCACTGGATTACTCGTCAATATCACTCAGATCACTTTTATAGGGATGTTCTCTCGCTCTCACTGTTTCTGATGAAGCATTCAGCAAAATTTTCCCTCTGCTAGTTTTGATGTTCTGATTCACGGGAGACTCTGAAGTGAGTTTTCAGAGCTTTACCTACTTATTTTTTCAAATCAAACTTGTTCCTGTAAATAAATAACTGTTTTAGAATATAACGAGTTGTTTTGATGAAAAATATTGAGATCTTAGTGGTCAGAATGAGATTTTAAAAAAACCTGAAGTCAGAAACGCGAGTGTCGATTTAAGTTGAGTTAATGTGAATTGTTTATTGGATGTGGATCAGACAGTTTTTTCGAGGTTCACCTTGAAAGCTGTGAATATTAATCAAAATAATCATTTATATTCTTTCATATAAACACTAGTCGGCCCTACTGAGAAATACAAAGACCTACAGAGCACAAAGAGGCGATTAGAAATAATCTTTTATTACTTTTTTATTGAGTGCACAGATTTAACTTTTTTTAAAAACCTAATTAGCATAATTAGTGCAAATTAAATACTAATTTGCATTACTGGTTTTGACTAATTTTTCAAACTTTGTATTTAGTATACAGCCATCTATGTTCCTACCAATTTCCATGTAAACATCTTGAAAAATAGAAAAATTATAAAGAAAAAACATTTGATCTCGTTGGTTAATGAGGCCCATTCTGGACCATGTGATCCTCATACAGAATATTATGGCAGTTTTCTAAAAATTAAGCTGTTTTTTCCAATCTTTCATCTGTAACATCTCAAGAACAGATAAACATATTTTAATTCTATAAAAAGTCTGTTGTTCTGCCTTAAGTTCTGAATTCAGTGAGAACAGTTTCAAGCAATTTGGATTGAATTTAAAAGTTTCACCTAATATGCCTATTAACCCCCGGCATTGTATTTTGCGTTTTCTCGTTGTATTACTTTGCTGTTTATTAATTAAAAAAAAAGAGCTGGCTGAAAATTCCGGCTATGTTTGACAGCTCACGTCAGTCTGTTCACATCCACTCACCTGTATGTTCACGGAGATGCTGATGAGCAAATTCCCAATGATCGCCAGTAATGTACCGATGAGGTTGTCCTGTGCGCAAAATAAAAACAAAAACTGTTGAAATATGAACACAACAGTCAGGGATATTACACAGCATGTAATGACGACACTAAAGTTGTACCCCGACGTATTTGATTTGATTTATTCATTATTAAAATGACATTGTATAAAAATGATGCAATAATATAATAATAAATGGATAACACAATGAAGGGCAAGCACCTATTTCCACTGTGTTCCAAGAGGATTTAAATGATCAACATGGGAATAAAAGCATCTACATTTATCGATAGTCCATAATTATCGACACCTTTTCAGATTTACCAATAAAAAACTATTTTACAAAAGGTGAGTTTCAGTTCCAACAGTTATTATTGGTTAATTAATCAACCAGAAGACCCCCCTCCCCCCTCAATATTCTTGTCTGATGACACAGCTCGTTACCTGAGATGGAATTTTTTTTAAGCACAATCAGGAATTTTTCGGAAAACCCGTACGTTATCAGCGCAGGTGAGCATGGTGGGAAGATCATGGACATGTTTTTACTGATCAAATTCACCGATATTTCGTGATCTCCTCATCGAAACCTACTTTGTTTCTGACTCTTTCATTTGACAGTCGCCATTTTGTATCTAAACGTGCGTTTGAGAATCATGTGAGGTGTCGATAATAGTGATCACTTTCACCGGTGTCCACCATTATCGACACCCTGTGGAATTAAGCGACATTTACAACTGTTATGGATCGATCTTTGTGTAACATTGTTGAAGTAGATGAAGTACTTAAAAAAATAAAAGTGCTGTGATTTATAATAATTTTTTTCTGATTTATAACAGAATGGAATGTTTATAGAGTATTTGGAATCCGATTGCAGTAAATAGAATTAGACCAGAATTAAATTCAGAGCATATAAAACATTACATGCTTGAAATATTCAGATTTTTCTATTCCACGCAGAAAATATATATATTTTTCAGTTTGTTGTAAATGTCTATCACATATTACAATATCAGGAGACATTTTATATTTTGGTTCGAGGAATGAGATGCGACCTTTGACCTGGATTTCCATGTGGTTACAAGGTTGAGTCCCTGTTGACATTTATTGGAAAACTACAGAACTAGAAATTAATACAAACAACAACGAATGATTAACAAAATAATGTGATCTATGAAAATACTTAGAAAGCGGGTAGAAAGTGGAACGGAAAGATTTTCTGATGCAGGTTAAACATTATCAGTTCAATTCTTTACAAACATTAGAATTACTTCCTCATTTCCATAAAACACCTAGTCACCTTCAGTCTATCGAGTCTAATCGTGCTTTCAAAAATAGGGTTAGAAGTTTTTTTTATTTGATCAACTTTATCAACAGTCACAAAATCCTTTTATTATGTCTTAGTCTTATTTGTTTTTTACTTACTGTATTAATTTGTTAGTCTATTTTGTGCTTATTTATTGTGCAACTCTGTTTCAAATGTATCATCATTTTTATTATTTTTTCATAATTATTATTACTACTACTATTAATATTACAGTACATTGTTTACATATCATCATTATTTACTATTTACCCCTATTTTTGTCATTTGATTCTTGCTGGACCACAATGGAAATAAGTGTTATACACTGTGTTATCCATGTATTTTAATGTACACTATATTTATGTATTTTGTGCATTATTTTACTAAATAAAATCAATCAACCGACATCCATATATTTATATAAAATATATTTTTGTACTAAATATAAGTCTATGGAAAACAAATTTTAAATAAAAACTATGTTTTGTGAACTTAATACCGCATACTGATTATTTTTTAAAATCTGGATATCGATAACTGTGGACAAAGGTGTCGATTATTGTGGAACGGTATCACGTGATCTGATACGCTCGGTAATCAACTCTTTTTTTTCCCTCCAGTGGAAGTTTGAGTAATTATTCAGGCACAATTTAAGTATTGAAAGTCTTTTCTACTTTTGCAACGACCAAAAGATCGTTAAGGTGTCGATAATTGTAGCTGCCGCTCCA
The DNA here is from genome assembly GCF_027579695.1 of Neoarius graeffei. Classification (NCBI taxonomy): domain Eukaryota; kingdom Metazoa; phylum Chordata; class Actinopteri; order Siluriformes; family Ariidae; genus Neoarius; species Neoarius graeffei. The sequence continues at coordinate 80,473,633 of NC_083579.1, read as the reverse complement.
GTCAACAAAATAAAAATACCAGAAGTGTTTAATAGCGGCTGAAGGCTAAAGACTCTAGAACAATAATTATTGAATAAAAATTATTTAACGTAAACAGTTCCAAGTAATTTGACAAATCTGTTACAAGAGCATGTGTGAACTAAAGCCGGTCTCCAGCAGCTAGAAACCACTGTGAACTCATCTGTATGAGAATAATAAACAAAACATCAACAATACTCACAGTGTAGGAGAATAATAAACAAAAACATCAACAATACTCACAGTGTAGGAGAGCGGCCCCTGCGCCGCGGACACACTTCCGGTCTGAACCGGACTCGCAAGCGCCATTATTATTATTATTATTATTATTCCTCCCGGTGGCACATTCACTCTGTCATCCCCTTTCCTGTTGTTGTTTTTATTTCAGATCATTCAAAAGTTAAATTTTCAACTCATTATTTCAGACAGGGATAATCCCGTTCACCACTATCACTACCACAGCGCCATCTTGCATAAATATTTCCGCTTCCGGTTGCACCTGAAGCCAGATTCTTCTTCTTCTTCTTTCAGGTTTAATGGCGGTTGGCATCCACTATGGTGCATTACCGCCACCAACTGTATTTTTGCGGAACTGCGACACTATCTAGTTGGAGTTTCAATGGAGGAGTGACCAAAAAAAAAACCCCAATAAATACACTAAATCCTACCTAAAATGCCTGTATTTTTAAGGAACTCAAAAACATGCTTCCAAGCAGATGGTACTGAGAAGGCAAGTAACCTATCAAGAGTGAGCCTAGTCTCCCCTAGCTCTCTAACTCGTTCTAACAGAATTGCTCTCTGGACACTATAAGCTTGGCATTCTAATAACACGTGATTTACAGTCTCTCTTTCCTGACAGTAGATGCAGTGACCAGTGGCATGTTTGCCAATTGTGTGGAGGTTCCTGGAGCCAGATCGGGCGGGTTTCCGGTTTTGCTGACGCTCTCTTTCATGTTTTTAAAATGGACTTCGTTTTGTTTTTGTTATTTTAATGAAGCTCAGTCGCTGATACTGAAGCTACCTACAAAGATATGTTTCTAAATATTATTCTGAATGTTGTTTTCCTTCTGTTTCACAATCACAAGGTGGCTATCACCTCAAAATGGTGGCACGATGATGTAGAACATTACAGGTAGCTTTCTGACAGTAAATATCACAGTGCAGTAAGGATTGGACTAATACTGGGCAATAATGAATTTGTAACACTAACTAATAAATAATGTTGATTTTCCAACACATACAGCAGGTGGCAGCAAAAGACCTCATTAAGATCCATTTGTCGCACCTCGTGCTACTGTTTACTGTATCACTTCACCGACTCGGTTCATTTGAACAAATAGTTGTGATTCGTTTGATTCACCATCACTCAGAATCCTGAAATGTGATACAGACCTGTGGTGTATTGATATGTTCCTGGAGATCTAGCTCCCTGAAGACCATAATCATGCCCACTTGACCATCCATCCATCCATTATCTGTAGCCGCTTTACCCTGCTCTACAGGGTCACGGGCGGACTGGAGTCTATCCCAGCTGACTCTGGGTGAGAGGCGGGGTTCACCCTGGACAAGTCACCAGGTCATCACAGGGCAACACACAGAGACACACAACCATTCACACTCACATTCACACCTATGGTCAATTTAGAGCCACCAATTATCCTAACCTGCATGTCTTTGGACTGTGGGGGAAACCGGAGGGCACTGTCATGACATTTGGACCTCTTAGTTCCATTGAAGGGAAACTGTAATGTTACAGCAGATAAAGACAGTTGTGCGTGTCCATCTTTGTGCCAACAGTTTGGTATAAGGCTCACATATACATAGGTGTGATGTACATGTAAAAATTCCTCATACGTGTAAATGTATATAGTAAATAAAATGGTTCTGATTCTGATGGTCAGGTGTCTACAAATGTTTGGCTCTGTAGTGTAGGTCTAGCTGGTCTCTTTTTGTATTGCATGATATTGAGGCAATTATGGCATAGCGTGAGGATATCTATATTATAGTAGATGATACAAGGGAGTAGCTACAACTACAAAAAAAAAAAACAAGACATGGTCATCGCTATCCCCCACCATGAGCATTTTATGAAGACCTCTTAACACTTACGCCCTTATAAACCCATTGCTTTAATATTGACTTATGATGTCATAAGTGCTACAACACCTTCATAAAACACTACCCAACTTTTTTCAGTAGTATGAGCATGCATTAATGTAGCTTATGGAGTTTCTGAGAAAACTTGTCCAGATTGAGTCCACTTGTACAAAGTTCAATAACAGAAATCAAGGGCCATAACTCTGAAAATAATAATTTCTTGTAACTGATTTTCGAACTCAACTTAGATCATGAATAGTAATATGAGCAAGCAAACTTTCATTGATATAGCTTATGTAGTTTCTGAGAAAACTTCTCCAGATTGAAACAGATGGACGGACTACATTCCTATATCCCCTTGTGCACTTTGTGGCAGGGGATAATAAAATAAAATAAAATCCTACAGACTGTGAGATTTAGGATGGTAGTGAAAGCCAGATGTCCCAACTGAACATAACCCCAGATGAAATGACTGTACACATAAGTGAGCAAACAAACCACAACTTCAGCTTATGTATGACCAAATAATGGCTAATATATTCAGTAATCTCTAGCCATATTTCTTACCTCTGGTCGTTTTTAGCTTATCCGGCTATAGGCTAGGCCAGATGAGTTTATGTGATCACATGTCATCCGTCGTTGTCTGTCCATTGTCCGTACACAATTTACAAAAATCGCTATTCTTCCAACAGGATTGATCGGATTTCGATCAAACTCACAATGTTCCCCAGGTGGCTGTGCATAAAAGTTGTCAAGATGGTGGCGCCACCTGTCATATTTATGGGCTGTATTGAAATTTTATTTTATGGGCATCTGAAATTTTTGGGTGACTCATCACACCAAACACTACTGTTTGTAAACTGCTAAGAAGTTTTCACTGAAATTCACCCAGAAGACTCTAAAGACATATATTCCAACAGGAATTGTTCACCAGGTGGCACAACCTACCATGTATGTGGCTACACAAGGGTCATATGCAATTTCATAAAAATTGTTATTCCTCCTACAGGATTGATCGGATTTCAAACTCACACACAACAACCAGTGGCCGGTATGAGCTCCAGCCTTACTGAAGCTATTTTTATGTCATTGTCATTTTTTAATTAATTTATTATTAGACTTAAATGTAGATCATCTGCTGTGAATGAACTGTTACTAGGTACAGTAATACTGTATTCCAACAAGCACATAACCGTAAACTTCTCATATGAATTACAGTAGCTGGAACTACTGTCAGAACTGCTGGTATAGGAAATTAATCAACACCTCTATTCTGACCAGTCAGAACAGAGGATTCAGTAATGCTGTGGCATAAAACCAGCTACATCTATGCACACTATCAATGCACAGGTTGTAAATAACCATTAAGGCATCTCATCTCATTATCTCTAGCCGCTTTATCCTGTTCTACAGGGTCGCAGGCAAGCTGGAGCCTATCCCAGCTGACTACGGGCGAAAGGCGGGGTTCACCCTGGACAAGTCACCAGGTCATCACAGGGCTGACACATAGACACAGACAACCATTCACACTCACATTCACATCTACGGTCAATTTAGAGTCACCAGTTAACCTAACCTGCATGTCTTTGGACTGTGGGGGAAACCGGAGCACCCGGAGGAAACCCACGCGGACACGGGGAGAACATGCAAACTCCGCACAGAAAGGCCCTCGCCGGCCACGGGGCTCGAACCCAGGACCTTCTTGCTGTGAGGCGACAGCGCTAACCACTACACCACCGTGCCGCCCCCCATTAAGGTATGTTTCCTAATATTATAGATGTACTTGCTCAAAAATGATAACTAATGCAGGTAATTATTTTCTGTCTCAACCCAATAAAACACCCACAGCTGGTGTGGTTTACATAATCAAACCTGACACACCTTTTTTACTGAGTGACATCCATTCCATTGTGTTTTCATGACTTGAACTCTCCATACGTCACAACTACGCAAGCTCACACGCAGGCCAAAGGCAGAGGTGTGTGTGTGTGTACGCCTGTACTACTTAAATAGATACTAAAATAACTACAGTATGTTTCCACTCATGGATGATACAACACTCGCAAAAATTACACAAACAGGTGACTCACAATTATATCACAGCTATGTATTGAAGGCGTTATTAAATCATTCACATAATCACGCATTCATTTCGTTGATCAATCTTTTTTCACACTAAGAGCCCAACACTGGGCCAATCTCACGGAATGACACAGAATGAAGTGAATGTTGTATCCATGATGCCTACCTGTTATGCAAAATCTTAGGCTGAAGAGGAAGTAGTTCATGAAAAATATGAGGATGTGGAGATTTGTGAGTATATAATCAAATGAGATTATATATAATTACCCACAACAGCATCTGTTATTATCGGAATTTTAGTCAACAATGTGGTGGTGTGATGCAGCCTGATGTAAAGCCCAAAGTCAAGTCAAGTGGTTTTATTGTCATTTCAAGCATATACAGCTGGTAGAGTACACAGTGAAATTAAATAACATTCCTCAAGTACCATGGTGCTACAGAAAACAACACAACTAAATAAGACTACATATACCTACATATGTGCATGTACAAACAGCACAAGATGACAATAAATACTAAAACAGGACAATAGGAACAGTAAAAGACAACGCAGCATCAACTAGTACACAGTTCAGGAGTAAATAAAGTGTCAGATGTAACAGTTTGTGTGAAAAGATATTACAATACAACAAGACCGTCAATGATGGCGTAGCTCACTCCGGCCCCGTCTAGTCCAGAAGGAGCGATCTAAGTGGGCCATCTTGCGCAATAAATGTTGCAAGCTATATGGCATAAACTCATCACCTGTTGGCCAGATGAGCGAATAATAAAATGCTGTGAATGCAGATATAACAGCAGATGAGCTTATAACATTTATGGACATCGCAGTTATTGGGGTAGCAGCCAGGACAAAAGTAGCAGCAATTTAAGAACAAAAAGGTGCAAAAATTACAAAGGGAATGGAATTGGTGTTCGACTGAGTGTGTGTGTGTGTGTGTGTGTGTGTGTGTGTGTGTGTGTGAGTGAAACTGGTACGCTATCTGGCCGTGAGGGCCCAAGTGCTTTGGTACCTTTTAAACAGACGGCAGGAGGGTAAAGAGTTTGTGGAAGAGGTGCATGGAGTCATCCATGTGTCCTCAGCTGTCCTCATGCTGCAGGGTGTTCGCTCTGAAATGGTGCGATTTCTAAACCAGGCAGTGATGCAGCTGCTCAGGATGCTCTCGATGGCCCCTCTGTAGAATCTGGTGACGATGGAGGATGGGAAATGGGAGATGGCCTTTGCAGTTCCTGTTATCACTACAAAGTTGATTATTTTCCAATAGCAGCATGTCCCAAATTTATTTTTCCCTCATACCCCACTGCAACTTGGCACTGATAATTATTTTTTGTAAAATAAAACACAAGCATGTTGCAGTTTTATCCATTTATAGTAACATGTCAGTCTGTGGAACATCCATGGAATAAGTTAATTCTTATCACTATATGTGTTAGAGCTATAAACAGTCATCCTTTCACTTTCTCTTAGAGTTAATCTCATCTCATTATCTGTAGCCGCTTTATCCTGTTCTACAGGGTCACAGGCAAGCTGGAGCCTATCCCAGCTGACTACGGGTGAAAGGCGGGGTTCACCCTGGACAAGTCGCCAGGTCATCACAGGGCTGACACATAGACACAGACAACCATTCACACTCACATTCACACCTACGCTCAATTTAGAGTCACCAGTTAACCTAACCTGCATGTCTTTGGACTGTGGGGGAAACCGGAGCACCCGGAGGAAACCCACGCGGACACGGGGAGAACATGCAAACTCCACACAGAAAGGCCCTCGCCGGCCACGGGGCTCGAACCCGGACCTTCTTGCTGTGAGGCGACAGTGCTAACCACTACACCACCGTGCCGCCCTCTTAGAGTTAATAAAACAGAAAAATGCAGATTGTCATGTTACCAATAAAAAAAGAAACTTCTCCCGAAGACTTTCCTGTGGTGGAAAAGTTAGTTTCAAATTGCTGAAACTGCAGACTCCTTCCATAAATGTTAACTATATCTCCTTATTAAAACTTTGCCTTATGAACAATTGTACGTTTTGCTTGCTAAATAACAACATGCTTAAAAATCTTTTTATTATTAATCTCTGGATCCTTTAGACAGGTCCCTGTGCATTGTTTGCCGTTACTTAAAATGAGTGCACTAATATAAACCTGCAATTTGCAGCTGCAGTACTGTCAGAGTAAATTACAGTACTCAACACCTTCTGACTAATCATAATAGAATTTGACAGCACTAATAATAATAATAATAATAATAATAATAATGAAAGTTAGCAGTGGTCCTCAAACGCAGCCCTGAGGAACACCTGTTTATTATCAGTGTTTGAAAAATGAACAGTGTAAAGCAGGCATGAGCCTGTTCAAGTATTCAGGTCAGGCATTGTTTATTTTCTATAGACTATATTGTGTTTACTTCATCACCCATTCAACAAGACATCATGCAAACCTAATCTTAAAGGTTCTGACTGCAAAGTTGAATTCTGGGCAAAATGTTTATTGCTGTTGGAGTTTTGGGATGTTTTGCTGCTGCACACACACCATGTATCCTGTGTGTAAATGTTTTGACAAGATAAAAAGCATCCCACATTTTACGATTACGGAGATCACTGAAGCAAGTGGGCAACAATATCATGTGACCACCGTGGGGTGTGTTTGAGCTACTTTTAACCAAAACAAGTCAGCATGGGCAAACATGGCGGAGGGAGGAAACCAGTCTCAAAACAGAGAAAAGCAACCCTGAGGACATCAAAATGATCACATCTCACCTGCATGATATTGTTCTTGCAAGACAGAAGCAAATGTCATGCACAATAAAAAAAATTTGAAAATTTCATGAATTTGCAGTCAGTAACTTTAAGTTACGCTTATTTTAAGTTTGTGTCACAAACTGTTTGTTGTGCACCATCATGCTGCTTCCTGTTCTTTAAATAAAGATGTTTGGTAAAAGCATATACAGGCTGAACAGTGGTGAATCATTTCATTGGATTTATAATTTATTTGCTCATCCGGCCGACAGGTGATGAGTTTATGCCATCATGTTTTGTCTGTCGTCCATCCGGCGTCATCCACATTTCACTTCTTCTCTCTCAATTCTTCACCAATTTTGATTCTTTTTGGCAGGAAGGTAGGTCTGCCTGGGGTGCATATAGCTTCTATCCAAATTTGCATAATTGCAATTAATAATGAAGATATGGAGTAATTAAGCCCTAACGAGCAGTTTCCATACAAATCGCTTCTTCTCCCTCAATTCTTCACCGATTTTGATTCTTTCTGCCATGAAGGTAGGGGTACCTAGGGTGCATATAACTTTTACCCAGATTTGCTTCATTACAATTATTAATGAAGTTATGGACTAATTAAGCCTTAATGAGCAGTTCAACAAAAATTGCTTCTTCTTGGTCAATTCTTTGCCATTTTGGATTCTTTCTGGTAAATAGGTCGGTATTCCTAGGGTGGATATCGCTTCCATATATAGCTTGTATATAGTGTATATAGCTCGCAACATTTATTACGCAAGGTGGCCCACTGTAGATCGTTCCTTCTGGACTAGATGGGGCCGGAGCGAGCTACACCATCACTGAAGAGCTTGTTTTGTTTACTTGTTATGCCATTGGTAGTATTTGCTGCTATTTCCATCATTTAATTTCCTCAAACTAACTGTACATAAAGCACACTCAGTTATACTTTTTGTTACAACTGTTAAATGTTTCTGTTTCATTCCTTCCTGCTCATGCCATGTACAATGTGATAACTGTGAAATGTTAAAAAATGAACAAACAAACAAACAAAACCTATCAAATTGTATTCATGTGCTTTGATGAGGTCACATGATGTGGTATTTCTAAATGTAACTTTAAAGGTGTAAGTATGTATCCTGTAATTTCTAATCATGACACGAACAAGGTAAAAAAATAAAACCTGATCAGGATTCACTAAACTTCACTTCAAATGCTCTTGCAGATTTATGAATCTGATTATCGATACATACTATATTACTGTAAACAAATGATATGATGTTGTGCAAGTTTGACTTTTGTGGTTTTGCACATTCAGTAGCCGGGATTTCATTACAGTTTCCATTATGAACAGAAATTAAATTTTAAAAATTTCAACAAAACAAAACTGTGAATGGTCTGAGTTTCCACTGAGTGATGTTATGCATTTAAAGCTGAGTTTTCTCCTTTTGCAATAGTTTCTCCTCTTTTGATCGCTCTATAGCACTCTTTTTTCAGAAAGGTAGCGTTCCATTTGCTCATGTCATGTCATGTGACTTAAATAGGAAAACTGTGCTTCTATTCCAGTTTTGCAAATTATTGCTTTATTGTATCGTCTGAAAAACTACCTCATGCGAGCATAAAAATATTTTGTGATATTTGAGTTTTTTCAAAATTCATGTATTGTGTTTCCATTATTCGTTTTTTTAGTTTGCAATTTCAAATTGCACATTGAACAGATTAATGGAAAGAGTGATCTGAATAATTTACATACCTTTTAAAATATTTAACATAATACTGAATCATCAAGTACAAACAAACATCACATTCTGACACGTTTAGAAAAGTTACTTTTCACATGAAAACTTGAGATTAGCTTGATTTCATTGTTAATACTTGAGTTCATTTAAAAATTGCAACATTTAGACTTTGAGTTTTTTCTTTCTCCGATATTTTTGGCTGGATGTGTCCACTTTTAAGTTAGATGTTTACAAATCATCTCTACTTTCAGTTTAGTAGAATTTCTCTGTAATTTCACCTGTACAAACTGTAAAAGTCACCACTCTACATTACAATGCATTCAAAAAAATGTTGTCAAGTAGATGGCAATAAATTGCAGGAAACATTGGTGAAAATTAACATTAGGAAAAGGAAGAGCCTTTGTTTATTGTCATAAAGATCCTTGTTCCTCTCTAACGTGCAGCTACCGTAGGTCAAGTGTCACCTTATTCTTTACTGTTTGTACATAAACACTTGATTAAGTGTCAAATAACAAAGCAGTGACTCACTGACAGCTACAGTTGAACAAAATTGCATTCCTCAAAATATTTTCGTAATGATCGTAGATAATCATAGATAATAAGATCTCTCTCTCTCTCTCTCTCTCTCTCTCTCTCTCTCTGTCTTTAAGGAAGAACACTTCTTGCCCCAGGACATTATTGGGAGGAGTACAAAGTCATGAAACACCGTCTTCCACATACAATACAGTCAGAAAATTTTAATTAGTAATTTTCCCCACAAATAATGATGAACAGGTAAGGTTCTGGTGAAGGAAGTCATTTTGGTTGTAGCTTATGAAATCCAAGAAAATTGCTTTTGCTTGTTAGAATGCCAATAAATCAGGTCACTGGGTTTTGTTTTTGACTTGAGTCTTTTCTGGAACAACTTAGAAATCACTTTATATACATTTTTTTAAAGTTGGCAAGATATGGGACTTAGTAGGACATCACCCAAAAGTGTTTGGAAGATCATTTAAATATTGAACAATTATTCACAGAAGGAGTCAAGGTTATTATTCACCAATATTCACTGAGCCTGAGGTGGATAATTGTTTTAATATAAATACACAGGTGATTATTTTAAAAAAATCATATTAAAAAATAATTTATTTCAATGTTCAAAAGTGGCATGTAAATGTAATAACTTTGTGGTGCAGACTTGTTTTACTTATCTACGCCGAGTCACATAAAATGCTTTGTTTTAAAATTGATAAAATAAATCACAATCCCACCTTCCCTTTGAATAGTTTTAGACCAAACTTCAAAGCATCTTTAGGGTGTTTAGGAACAGCATTTTCTTTCATCTGTAATTCTTCCTCACTTACAGTGACAAAGCAATTGGACGCCATTTTGCCAAGTTGCTCGAGGTGATTATCAAGAAATAGTCTGAATCTCTCAACAAATCAGCACACTCTATTTCCTGTAATCACCTGTGTATTTAGCCCTGTGATGACCTGGCGACTTGTCCAGGGTGTACCCCGCCTTTCGCCCGTGGTCAGCTGGGATAGGCTCCAGCTTGCCTGCGACCCTGTAGAACAGGATAAAGCGGCTACAGATAATGAGATGAGACCTGTGTATTTATACTAAAACAAATTAATGGCATTTAATCTGAGTTTATAGAGTGTTCCAATACAAATTTTTTCATTTATTCATTCATTTTCTATGCCACTTATCCATTGAAGGTTGCAGGTGAGCTGGAGCCAATCCCATTGGATAAGAGGTGGGGTTCACCCTGGACAGGTCTCCAATCTAACACAGAGACAGACAGCCATTCACACTCATATTGCTGGGTTTCAGTCATGTGACTTTTCTTCACAGTTTTATTGGAAGTGAAATAGCTGGTGGTCTAAACGGCTGCTGTAGTGCAAACAACTAGCAATAACTTATCAGAGTACGCTCGTAATCTAGAAGCCGCTGCTGGCTTTAGATCTATTCAGAAGATCGCTATGTGCAATGGAATCGACCCCTACAGTCTGGGAAAGAAGGATTTGTCATACGATCTCGAAAACTACCCTTCAGTCGAGTTCCCTGACATCACGTCCTTCTACACCGCAAAACAGGTGAAAGCATGGAAGAGTATGGAGGCTTACAACTTTTTTGTATGTGGCTGAGTAAAGGACCTCGCTATCAAGTCGCTGCCCAATGAATCCTGGATTGTTTTTGCCCGTGTGTGTGTTTTTTAAGCTTTTTGTTCACGTCTTTACAAAGAAGTGCTGCAAGTTGAAATGTAAACAAACAGCAGTTGGCTTGATTCTCACTGGTGTTGGCTCTTATCTCTCAGGTAACTCATTCACAAAGATCATCAGAAACCCCTTTAAATCCTGGATCTTAGTTAAATGAGACAGAGAAGTGATCACAGCGCATTGTAACTGTACGGCTGGGTAAGAATTTTGTTGCGACCTTCATGCATATGGACTTTGTGAAGAGTAAACAAAGAAACAGCTGGGGACTTTAGTGCTTCGCAAATAAAAAAGTACCGTAAAATAATGACACACAGCAAGAAAAGTACTTGGAAAACACTTAGGACAGAGCTGAGAGGGAAATACAAACCTTTCACCAAGTGATCACTGCAAACTCAAGCATGCTTTGACTCGGCTCCCTTTGATTTCAGTGAAAGGTTCAAATCCACCTTTCTTGGTGTCTTTTTGTGAAATCCTGTGTTCATTCACTCTTTTTTATTAGTTCATGGGGAACTCTGAAGAAACTTTTGTCAGTTTCACGGTTTGATTGATTCAAACAACCTAAAACAATGTAAGCATAAGGTATTTTTCATGCGAGCAATGCACCTTCTCCGTACAAACGCTTTGTCAACTGAGTTTTGGCAGACCACCAGCTAAAGTTTTGAATAACTAATGAGGCAGATGTGACATCACGTGAAACCCAGCAATAGGCAGTTTAGAGTAGCCATTCGACCTAATTTGCATGTCTTTGGACTGTAGGAGGAAACTGGAGCACCTGGAGGAAACCCCCACAGGCATGGGGAGAACATGCAAACTCCACAGAGAAAAGCCCCAGTCAACTATGAGATTCGAACCCAGAACCTTCTTGTGGTGTGGTGAGGTGAGGCGAGGTGATAGTGCTAACTCAACCTGTACACTTGAGAGTTTTTTTGCAGCCTGTGTCAGGATAAAAATGAATCTGCTCCTCATTTGTTTTGGAATTGCAAAAGTTTGGGGTGGATTATGAAAGGTTTTACAGTCAGATTCTTTAAATGTTGGATTGGGTGATTTGGTTGTTTGGATCGTTGTCCAGTTTGTGTTGTCTAACCCAACGATTCTTCTTAGGAAATATTTATTTTTAACAATAAACTTTTGAGTAGATTACTTTTTTTAAGTTTGTTGAATTTACATGACACAAATGTGCGCTTTGGTGCACGAGAAATGAAATGTATTTCTTCAGCATGAATTCTTCTCTTACACTTTATTTAATGTTAACTTGTTGATTCCATCTGAGTGAACTAATTTACTTTAAGACAGATTTACATGCAGTTTGCTTCATTTGTATTTGTATAGCCAACACAATTTAGGGGAAGCCATAGCCTAATGGTTGGAGAAGCAGCTTTGGGACCAAAAGGTTGCTAGTTTGATTCCCTGGACCAGCAAGAATGGCTGAAGTGCCCTTGACCAAGGCACCGAACCTCCACCTGCTCCCCAGGCTACTCTGGGTGTGTTGTAGGTTTCTCTGGATAAGAGCATCTGCTAAATGCCTGTAATGTTTGCCATTGATCATATCTTTTGTTTTACATTTTTGTAAATTGGAAGTAATAATTGATAAAAGATGAGACAATTATTATGATGATAAGCATTTTGGGGACAACGGGGTGTTAATTGCATGTTTTATTCCAAAATCCGCCTTGTTCGTAGTTTCAGTGCTGGAGTCTTTCATAATGTGAGTTGCTGGAGTTTTTTATGTTTCTTTACAGGTTATGTTTAGTTTAGAAGAAGTCATGTCCAATTTGTTATTTATGTAAAAAAAAAAACCTCCCAACATCTGTCCAACTGGGTAAAGCAATAACTTGCCAGTAAATTTCTCTTGTGTTTAATTAGTGTTCCATGTTTTCAGTAACACACCTGTTCTGACTCATTTCAGGAAGAGTTTGATAATTGCTGGTGTCCTAACGAGGCTTGAATATGAAACACATCAAACTGAAAGTGCTGAAGGAAGTGTTCGATTTGGAATACTGTAAAAAGAAATGTATGAAAGCAAGTAAGTGTGTGTGTGTGTGTGTGTGTTTGGGTGTTTCTCTGAAATGTCAGACTTTATTTCAAACTCAGCTAACAGGCCGAGATCACCTGTGTAATAAAACACTAAGCACCCAAACCTGGATAAACAATTCATGAAACCATGTAATTAAATTCATTATCACTTAATAAGGCTGTGATTCAATTATTATAATTAGCTAATAATTGAATTGGATGTCTCACCCAGGGGCTGTCTACCAGGATCATAAGTCCCCATCATTCGGTTCTCAACAGATATAATAATAATATTAAAAATAAATATTACAACAGACAGGGATGTCTCATCTATGACCGCTTTTTTTTTTTTTAAAGATATAATAAAATAAAGTCAACCCTCTATTAAGTAACAGGAGAAATTTAGTTTCTATCTTGAGCACTAGGTGTCACTCTCATGTACAACCAAATCTTCAAATCGTCTTCAAAATTTACTTGTAATTCACCAACAGTGACCCTTGGGGATTTTTTGCCTCTCTTACCCTCCTCACTGTACGTGGGGATAAAATAAACTCGGCTCCTCTTCCAGGTGAGTGTGGAACAGTTCCAGTTGGTGTCCTTTTTTTTTTTTTTGCCCTAACAGTAGAAATGGACATTTTCAGGTGAGGAGCTGTTTTTTTTAATCCCCATTCCCTGATTTATGAAGGTCAACACACTTCTCCGTCATTGAGTTTGTGTGTCTCTTATCTTTCCCATGGTGATGTTGAGGGAATTTGGCCTCTATGTCGCCTCATATTTGTTCCCCAGTTAATCAGGAAGTCATGGATTACAGCTTGAAAGTTCCTACACACTTCAATCAACTCAAACACATCCAATTTAAATGGAAACACTTCAGTTACTGTACATTGTGTTCACGATCATTTCCAGGGGTGCCAGTAATAGTGGCACGTGTTTTTGTTGAAAATAATTATTTCTTGATGAGGGATTTGTTTTTCTCCAAATAAATGCATTTCAATTAAAGGTTGGTTTTTTCTCATTTTTTTCAGTGTGAGATGAAGCAATTTCACCAAAAAGTGGATTTTTTCCCTAACCCTTTTCACTAATATTTACAAGGGGTGCCAATAATTTTGGAGGACACTGTAAGTAACCTGAATTCAGTTGTTTCTCAGTAGCCATGGCAACAACAAACAAACAAACAAACAATCAGTGTAAAGCAAATGGAAACTAATATACATTATAATACAGTAATACAATTTATAACCTGGCGGCACAGTGGTGTACACAGCAAAATCAGTAGTGTTAATTTGAGTTAAAAATTTCCGGTGTTAACTATTCAGGGTTAACAAGTGTTGATTTGAGAGTTATTGACACTTACAGTGCTGAAAAAGCTCTGTAGCTGGGGTTATTTCAAGGAGTCAGTACCTAACACTCATTTGGAGCTGATTTATACATCTAGTTTTTACGCGCTCTTGGGTATGAAGAGGCCACCAGAAGGTTGGTATCAAGATCGATGAGATTGTTAAGGTAAGAACCATACACAACAATTTAAGGCTGTTATTATTTTAATCATTATTAAATATTTTAAATCATTTTTAATAACGTTATTTATCTAAAGCATGCAACATTTTGCCAATGTGGAATGCATACAAAACTGTGTGGTAAAGGCTGGGATTGCCTAAGTAAAGCTGACCATCTTCCACAAGTTAATATTGTACAGTGAAAATAAATGTGTACATATAATATATAAGTGCTTAACAGTGCTAATGTTATAAAATAAATGCTAGCCAGTGTTTTATGCCTATTAAATGAAAAGAGGGGGGTGTCCTCTTTGAAAAATGCAGACGTTAGAATTTGAATTTGTGGTAGTAGCTGGCAGCTAGTGGTAAGGTGAGCTCCTGAGAAAAACACATCTAGCCCATTTACATAGCTGTTAAGGGGGAGAGAACACTCTTGTCAGGAATATTCTGTTAAAAAGGTAAGAATCGCATATGAAGACTGTTGTTCAAGCCAGGTTTTGGTAAGCAGGGCCAGGTGCACTGCAAAGCATGCTGAACTTCTAGCAATAATCGTCGGAAGTAGCTAGGGTTAGGGGGGCTATGGAATTCTGTAGCTTGACCAAGCAATGCGTGTAACATTAAAGTGCATATCCTGGACCAATTTCGTGTTTTTTTTTTTTATATGAAAGTATGTCCCTTTACACACTCATCCAGAAGGGTAATTTTGCACAAGGCCATCTGTCTACAGCAGAAAAAAAAAAAAAAACATGTCTGGAAAAATCCCAAGGGAGTCTGGAGCCAGATTCATGATGTCACCTGTGGAACCACCAGCAGGCTGAGAGAGCTTGCACGGTTTCAGTCCACAGCCTGTGTAGACCAAGTTTAGCAGCTAGCGATTTTGCATTGAAATATGGAATTGTCACCTGAGCACAATGTTACTTCACCTTTGGATGAAGAATATAATGAGATGTCAGAATTGGGGCTTCATCTGTTTGGATTTGATGATGATTCAAGTAATGAAGACGACAGAGACAACACCGGGGATGTAAATAATACGGCGGTGGAAGGCCTTCTGTCAGGGGAGACGAACACGGCTGGCTCCTTTGGTGACGCTGACACAGATGGAGACGATGTTGCTTTGGGCATTCTGACAGATGGAACTGCGTCTTTTTTCAGATCAAGTTGCCTCACAAAGCCCGTTTCCCACTGCAAATAGTTCTCAAAGTCGTCGGGCCTTGTGAAGTGAGCACCGCAAATAATGCTGTAGTCTGTAGCATGTAGCCAATTTTTCCAGGTGCCTCGCACGAAGAACTCCCATTTCTCTCTCATTGTCCGGTCTTTTGGAAAATGATGAGTACTAATCCCATTAAGATTGGTGTTGCTACACCCTCCTACGATACATCTGTTAACCATTTTAATAATTACGTGATAACGTTGAAGAAATTTGCAGAAAACTACCAGGTCGTTTTCTCATAAATAAACCAGTGCTGACATAGGATTCAGAGGGAGGCGTCCCACACATAACATCATGAAAATCAATGCTTGCCAGGAAATCCAAATGGCAAGTTTTTCAAAGGCGGACCAATTCGCCTCAAATGGCTTGATTTCAACTGAATTTTTCTGGTATTGCGCAAGGTAAAAAAATTGCACAGAATGCAAAATGTGACAGATATTTGTCCAAAGTTTAATATAAAATAGGAGAATTACATTGATCTTGCGCTTGAATTTACCCGTGATATGCACTTTAATGCAGGGATTGCTTGCTTGCTAATGGTAAGGGTAGTAAGCTTAGCCTGAACAAAGGGAACACTTTTCCCTTCGCTTTGGTTTTAGTGAAATAGGCTACTATTCAGTGTTTTACACTAAACGAAATATATGAGTGGAGGGAGGGTCGCCGCCGCTACCGATATTTGATATTATGCAGCATTTAGCCTAGCATGTCATATGAAAAAACGACTACCACCAAGTAAGCTAGCAATACATAGACAGACCTGTGCATGTGTCAGAAACTCCCGGTTTCAAATGTAAGAAATGCAATTATTTATTTACAAAGGGTGTCTTGTTATCTAAACTAAGAAGCGTGATAAAGGTGCATTGTTGGATGGTGGATTATCATGCTGACATGATAGCCGGCTATAGCTTAAGCATAGACCCTTTTCCACGAAGTACAGCGAAAATGTTTAGCATATTTTAGCACAACATACTGTACATGGTAACAGTACACCATTATTTTAGACACATTGTATTATATACTAAGTAAATGTATGTGATGAGGAGATTGCCATTGTCGTCTTTTAAACATGTGGATGGATGGATAGTTCAGAGGATTAGCTATGTGATTGAGAGAGGGAGAGAAAAAGATAATTTCTGTGTCGGTAACCAAGTTCAGCTATTTTATTGTCCACACCTGCATGCATGGGCGCCGCCAGGGGGGGAAAGGTTAGAACAATTCTAGGGGCCCAGCACTGCCATGGGGCCCTTTAAGGGGCTGATAATATGCTTTTAATGATTTTAATAAGACTTTTGAAATAACAACAATGCAATATTCCATCTGGTAAAATGAGCTAATTGAACAAGGTTGTCTATTTCTTGAGTTCTTCAACATATCGTCATTTAACCCTCCCCTTTTTGCGAAATGGTACAGTCCAGTTCTGGTAGAAGTGCGATGCGTTAAATCTGTGTGCTGATCAGTGCAACGCTACTTGCTGCTGTGTCGCGGTGCAGCAGCCAGCCAGCCAGCAGTGGAGTGCGTACAGCCTATGATCGCTAAATATGAAGAGTGGCTGTCAAAAACGTAAAGAAAGGCAGCTGAAAGCTGAGAGGGACCGGAGAGGCAGGCAACTGGTCACTCAGTTTTTCCCAAAGAAAGGTAGCTATCGCTCACATGTGTGTTCAAAATATTAGCGAATGGTAAATGAACAGTATGAACGTGGTTGGATTAGCCTATCAAGAGAACACTTTTACAGTTTGTACAGTGACATTTTTTCCATTTTAATAACTGAACTGACTTGTGTGATAAACAAGATGAAATATTACGTTATGCTGGTGCTAATAACTAGTGCTAATAACCAGTTTCATAACTAATGGGGTGCCCTAAATATGCACAGATTCAGCCTCAGGGGGACCTCCGCCCTACCAAACCACTGAACCCCCCTTTGGAGAAGGAGGTAAGCAGCAATACAACCCATAAATGCTTTAGGATTGAAGTTTTTAATGAGCGAGCGCCATATACAGTTTGCTAGATTAAAGTGTTGCTAATAACGGACACCAGTCAAGTGTTTGACATGGTTACGTGTGTGGAATGTTCACACGTTCTAAACCATTGGTTTCAAATTGAGGAGCTGGAGAAAGCGCAGCACACATAAAAGAGGGATAGAGGTTACAACATATGAAGAAATATGTACGTATGTTTGCTTTGAACATATTCCCTTTTTGCAGAACAGTACACACAGCTTTCTACCTAACACATAACAATCCATGGGATTTCCATAGGTATTTTGATGCTGGGTAGAAAACTTTTTCTATGATTTATTAGCAGTCACATCACACATTTCACTACCAATTGTATTGCCACAAAAAGGCATGTGGCAAAATCTTGAATTTTCATTTGTGATTGTAAATGCACCAGAATTAGTCACTGACCAGTTTTCATCGAGTCCCTGGTAGGTTAATACATAAAATGTAATAAAGTCACAAACTCAAGGTCCATGGGCTATCAAAAGTCAAATAATGACAATAGTGCAATTGTGACGAGGGTGGGCAAAGTTGGGAGGCCCAAAATTCTAATCTTTCATGGGGCCCAAAATTTCTGGCGGCTTCCCTGCCTGCATGCACAGAGGGGCAGGTCAAATTGAAATGTTCTTGAACAGGGTTGAAAATGGTCAGAGAGTGAAAATGGTCTAAAATTGTCACCGCTCAACAGGGCATCACACCATACAGAATCTTTTGTGAAAGTTGTCTGGGTTTGTTATTTAGCAAACCTCATTGCCACTTAAACCATGGGTTAAATATATGGTAATATAGTTCCATTCCACCCCTCCCTCTCCCCCTACTTTCTCCACCAGGTGCAGTTTTAGGACATGTTGCTGAAAGTGAAATACCTCAGTGTAAAGAAGTACATCAAATTGCACACAGGCTTCACTTATTTAGAATTAATCAGTGAAGGTAAGATATCCTTAGAGGCTGAATAAAACATGTTGTCCATGTATCAGCTCATCAAATCACAAGACTCTATGTAGCTCATCTATAGAGTTGGCAAGCCATCACCGTCATTTTTTATGCAGCGAATTAGCATTTTGAACGTTCCGGCTCCCAATGAAAAATTCCTATGAGAAAATAAATGATGTTACGGGAGATCAACAAAATAGTGCAGCGGATGGTTAATTAACAGGCTGAGTGCCTCCAGATTTGTTGCACGTCAATAAAAGCTACGTTTCGCATGTGTGTGGTCTTCAGACCTGTTATATCTCAGATATTTGACTGTTGCTACGCCTTTGCTATCAGGAAGCCAGACTGGACTACAGGAATCCCTCGTCCAGGTCGCTTTGCTAGTGCGTCACCAAAGCAGCAGAAGCTAACTGTAGTTACAGTGGTGCTTGTTTGTGAACCCTTTAGAATTTTCTATATTTCTGCATATGACCTAAAACATCATCAGATTTTCACACAAGTCCTAAAAGTAGATAAAGAGAACCCAGTTAAACAAATGAGACAAAAATATTATACTTGGTCATTTATTTATTGAGGAAAATGATCCAATATTACTTATCTGTGAGTGGCAAAAGTATGTGAACCTCTAGGATTAGCAGTTAATTTGAAGGTGAAATTAAAGTCAGGTGTTTTCAATCAATGGGATGACCATGAGGAGTGAGTGGGCCTCCTGTTTTATTTAAAGAACAGGGATCTATCAAAGTCTGATCTTCACAACACATGTTTGTGGAAGTGTATTATGGCACGAACAAAGGAAATTTCTGAGGACCTCAGAAAAAGCGTTGTTGATGCTCATCAGGCTGGAAAAGGTTACAAAACCATCTCTAAAGAGTTTGGACTCCACCAATCCACAGTCAGACAGATTGTGTACAAATGGAGGAAATTCAAGACCATTGTTACCCTCCCCAGGAGTGGTTGACCAACAAAGATCACTCCAAGAGCAAGGCGTGTAATAGTCGGTGAGGTCACAAAGGATCCCAGGGTAACTTCTAAGCAACTGAAGGCCTCTCTCACATTGGCTAATGTTAATGTTCATGAGTCCACCATCAGGAGGACACTGAACAACAATGGTGTACATGGCGGCACGGTTGCAAGGAGAAAGCCACTGCTCTCCAAAAAGAACATTAGCATTATGTGTCTTTGTATCACTTTCAAACATCCGAAGAAGAATCGGAGCCGCAGGCGCACTATTGATATTTATCTCATGCTTTTATACGAGATAATAATCTTCTATATTGTAAGAGCAAGGCACCAGATTAAAGGAATTAAATATGCGCATGCTAATATAAACAATGGACAGAACCTTTATCCACTCTAAGCTTGCTTTCATATGCGTCGTTAGATTTTCAGGCGAGTGTTATTGTGATGATAAGGTTGAAAAAATACCAGAGGACCGGATTTGTGTTGATTTTTCCACCATACATGTGACATCCTGGCCAGAGAGAATTACGTCTTTATTATTAGCTCATCCGGTTGATGGGTGATGAGTTTACGCCATCATGTGTTGTCCGTCGTCCATCGTCCATCTGGTGTCGTCTGCATTTCATGAAAATCCCTTCTTCTGTTTCAATTCTTCACAAAATGTTCTTCTTTTTGTCAGAAAGGTAGGTCTCCCCTGGGGTGCATATAGCTTCTACCCAAATTTGAATAATTGCAATTAATAATGAAGATATGGAGTAATTAATCAATCCCTAATGAGCAGTTTCCACACAAATCACTTCTTCTCCCTCAATTCTTCACTGATTTTGATTCTTTCTGGCATGAAGGTAGGGATACCTAGGGTGCATATAACTTCTACCCAGGTTTGCTTCATTGCAATTATTAACAAGTGTTGCCAGGCAAAACAAACCTCGCCTGGTAGCACTTATGATGAATATGAAGGAAGATATCGCAAAAATTTTTTTTGACCTTTTTGGTGACCTTGACCTTGATTTTGACCTTGTGTGTGAACATACTTGGCCAGTAAACATGGTTCTGATTCTGATTCTCATTCGCACACAGTACTGCTCTCAGCCAATCTGAACACACCGTACTGCTTTCAGCCAATCAGAACACACCTGAATGAATATGAAGGAAGATATTGCAAAAAAACCCGATTTTGACCTTTTTGGTGACCTTGACCAGATGACACTCAAAATGTTGGAGGTTTGATTTGAGACCAATGCCCATCTATCCTGAAAGTTTCATGAAGATTGGTCCAACCGTTTTCCCGTAATATTGTTCACCAACAAACAAACAATACCTCGCCCCCTGGTGGACTCTGTCCAAGGTGAGGTGATGAATCTCATCTCATCTCATCTCATCTCATCTCATCTCATCTCATTATCTGTAGCCGCTTTATCCTGTTCTACAGGGTCGCAGGCAAGCTGGAGCCTATCCCAGCTGACTACGGGCGAAAGGTGGGGTACACCCTGGACAAGTCGCCAGGTCATCACAGGGCTGACACATAGACACAGACAACCATTCACACTCACATTCACACCTACGCTCAATTTAGAGTCACCAGTTAACCTAACCTGCATGTCTTTGGACTGTGGGGGAAATCGGAGCGGACACGGGGAGAACATGCAAACTCCGCACAGAAAGGCCCTCGCTGGCCACGGGGCTCAAACCCGGACCTTCTTGCTGTGAGGCGACAGCGCTAACCACTACACCACCGTGCCGCGCGAGGTGATGAATTTATGGACTAATTAAGCCTTAATGTTTGCTAAAGATCACATGGACAAGCCAGAAGGCTATTGGAAAAATGTTTTGTGGACGGATGAGACCAAAACAGAACTTTTTGGTTTAAATGAGAAGTGTTATGTTTGGAGAAAGGAAAACACTGCATTCCAGCATAAGAACCTTATCCCGTCTGTGAAACATGGTGGTGGTAGTATCATGGTTTGGGCCTGTTTTGCTGCAGCTGAGGCAGGACGGCTTGCCATCATTGATGGAACAATGAATTCTGAATTATACCAGCGAATTCTAAAGGAAAATGTCAGGACATCTGTCCATGAACTGAATCTCAAGAGAAGGTGGGTCATGCAGCAAGACAACGACCCTAAGCACACAAGTCGTTCAACCAAAGAATGGTTAAAGAAGAATAAAGTGAATGTTTTGGAATGGCCAAGTCAAAGTCCTGACCTTAATCCAATCGAAATGTTGTGGAAGGACCTGAAGCGAGCAGTTCATGTGAGGAAACCCACCAACATCCCCGAGTTGAAGCTGTTCTGTATGGAGGAACGGGCTAAAATTCCTCCAAGCCGGTGTGCAGGACTGATCAACAGTTACCGCAAATGTTTAGTTGCAGTTATTGCTGCACAAGGGGGTCACACCAGATATTGAAAGCAAAGGTTCACATACTTTTGCCACTCACAGATATGTAATATTGGATCATTTTCCTCAATAAATAAATGACCAAGTATAATATTTTTGTCTCATTTATTTAACTGGGTTCTCTTTATCTACTTTTAGGACTTGTGTGAAAATCTGATGATGTTTTAGGTCAGGGGTCACCAAACTTTTTTCTCTGGGGGCCACATTGTCGTTCCTGACTGTGATGGGGGGCCGGGGTCGGGTCAGCTATATCACATAGAATTGTATGACCCAGACAAATATGACCACCAGCAGGCCTCATTGTGTAGTAGAGATTACTAGCCTGGCACGGCCATCCCCACTACTATATCCATACTACTATATCAACACTTGATTCCTGGCACACATTTGTTTATCTTTACTAGTGGTTTGCAAAAGTAGTAATCAAGTCTTCACACTTTGTTTTAATTTGAAATACCACTGATATTCCATTTATTTATTTTCTAATAAAAATAATATCAAAGCTGTCAAGGTAAGAAACATCTGCCTAGTTGAGGTGATTGACACTGGCAAAGGTGAGTGGAAAATTATAAATTGTAGGTAGGCCTGTTGATATTATTAATAATATAAATAATAATTGTATGCAGCACTTAATAAAAGGTCAAATAAATAGGCCTATAAAATAAATACATTTAAAAAAACAGTGAAATTATAATAATATGAGCAATAGATCAATAGATCACAGCAGTTGTGCTGTGTCCTGCACGTCATTGCTCTCATCCATGGCCAAAGCAAAAAACTCGAATTCTGACGCTTTCTCATTCAGCTGGTCATACACGTTGTCCCCCAAATCTTCGGTTCGCCTGGTCATAGTAGGTGCGGAGAGACTCACCGCGTTGAGCGCATCCTTCTTGTCGGGACACACCTCCTTGGCCACAGCAAGCATGCATACTTTAACAAAGTCCCCATCAGTAAACGGCTTTCCATGGGTAGCTAGTAGGTGAGCTACCTTATAGCTAGCTCGGACAGTAGCCTGGTTGATCTGGGTTTGGCGAAGGAATACATTCTGTTGTGCAGCCAGTCCGCATTTCATCCTCCGAATCCTGTCTTCTCTTGTTTGCCCTCGCAAACTAGCATACTCTTTGTGGCGGGTTTCATAGTGACGACGCAGATTATATTCTTTGAAAACCGGCACACTTTCTTTACATACAAGATAAACTGCACGGTCCTTACACTGAACGAAAAAATAATCGGTGGTCCACTGTTCTTTAAAAACTCTGCACTCTTTGTCAGCTTTTCGCTGACCGCTAGCCATTTTGCTGTCCTGAACACTGACAGTTCTCTGCGCATGCGCTGCCTGTCACTGCTTGATCGCGAGCATATGACGAAAATTCGGAAAATATGAATAGTTCATTTTATAACTAAATATCAATTTTAATTGATAAAATCAACAAAATACAAGATGCAGACATGTTATTATTTGCCAAAAAGCAATTTAAAAAAATAGGCCATGACCACTTTTGGGGATTGCCTCATAGGGCCGGTTCAAGTGATGGGGGGCAGAGGGGCTGGGGGGCCGGTCAAAGGGGGGTGGCGGGCCGGATCTGGCCCGCGGGCCGTAGTTTGGTGACCCCTGTTTTAGGTCATATTTATACAGAAATATAGAAAATTCTAAAGGGTTCACAAACTTTCAAGCACCACTGTAGCTTTACGATTGATAATCGTACGTTTTCTCACAACAATCACGGAGTTAACTTAGGTTAACCTACTGATTATAGAAGAGTTTGATCACTATAGTCTGTAGATTAGTGTGAACAGGCTGTTTAAGGAACTACGGATGTAACGATAAGATACCGGTACATGAAAACGAGGTAAGTAAGTAAAGAGTTATTCAGTAACCACGGATACCAATCTCGAGTCCGAAGCTTGCCACTCGCGCCAACCGACACTCTCTAGTTCACTAGATTTCCTGCTTTAGCTTTTTGGTAGCAACATTGTGATTCTGATGAAACAAACTTAACATTTTGTTCAAAAATCAAACGAGAGATGTATTTTAACTCGGCAGACCGAATGCGGAGGTCGTCTACTCAGATACTTTCGCTCACACCTTATTTGCGCCGGGTATGCAAAAGGACTGTTCATTTTCCCAAAGGGATTTTCACCTTGGGAACCTGGGGGCATTAAATGCTAACACGAAAAACTACAAGCTTCCGGGTTTCTTGCCAGCTCTATTTAAAAACTATCTAACTGTGAACACAGTTTATTGTAATGTGTCACGTATCAAAAAAAACCTTTTATTAATGACAGCTCATATAGAGATCTTGCAGTCACGTGACCGGAAAGTACACAACCGCCATCTTGTCGGTCAAAAACACCGCTGAATACTGCTGCACTCGTGTACAGAATGGGTCAATTTCAACCGACGGACTACACAGCTCATTTTTCTAATGAACAGATAACTAGATATATGTCTAAAATAAATGATCTACAGATTTGTGACCCTTATGGCTTACCGGACGGAGTTTTCATGACCGGATTTTGAACTGCCAGCGGAATACCTGGACGTGTATAATTACCTCATTAACTTTCCCTCGCTGTTCAGTGGTGAAGCACTGCGTGCTTATAAATCTCTGGACAGTTATCTTTACAGAAATTCAGGATTTGTCAGCGACTCAGATGTGGCATCTTGTAAACAAGAATCCTCATTGGATGGGTAAGTCACTTAAGTATTGAGTATAGCACTGACCAGCCGATTATAGAATAGAATAAGGTAATTCCAGCTGTAATTCCAAATCGTCCGTCTGGCGTTGGAGAGGTAGAGGCTTGGCAGTGGAGATTTGAGTGGCTGTTTTCTGAGCTTAGTCAACAGGCCGGCTCTGCAGCCTCGCTTTTGCTTCCGTTCCCGGCGCCACCTCCTTCGCTTTGCTTCCGATAACAATCCACGGAGACCCCGCTGGTCTCGCTATCTCGTCCGGAATGTTTTTTTTTTTTTCATCCGGAATGTTGTGCATGCGATGGAAATCGCTACAAACCGTCATTTTCTGCTGGAAACCAATGTCCAGTAAGTCCATATGGTTATAGTGGATATTGAAGTCCGGTACAGACGAACAACACGCAAAAATGCACACAAAAAACATAAAAAACGTGCACAGGTAGGGAGAGCTTGTAGCCGCAGCCGTTGTAGTAGAATTGTATATAGTAGGGTTTTCCAGAAGAAAAGGTAGAAGTAAAAGCAGAAGTAGAACCAGAAGTAGAAGTAGAAGGCGGAATATGGCGTTTGACCGACAAGATGGCGTCTGTCACAATCTGGATCGGCTGTGACGTCACATGCAAGTGCTCCATTGGAAACGTCAACCTTGGTTAGTACAGGGCAGTATAATTGTTGCTGCAGACTTGTTTAATTTAGTCTACCATTTTAAAGACAGGGAAGTGCAGAATTACTGACCCAAGATGCAGTACCAAAATACTGCTCTTAATAAATACTAGCCTAAAATAAAAAAAAAAAAGATAAAAGCATGTTGATCAGTTATTCAGTCTGTTTCGGGTGACTTTATGGTTACATTCTCTCTTTCTACAGCCAAAACCAAGTTTGGACTTCTGGATGCTGCTCATCTTGACATTTTTGATGAAACTGACACAGCAGTTGACGAAGACATTTTTCTTGAGTTATTGGAGGCCCATCCAGACCTATGCCTGACAGTACGTCAAAGGATTTCAGATGAAGGTAGATGTTATCATAAAAAACGTACGTTGTCAGTGTATAGCCCAGTCAATGTAGAGCCAAGTTTTTGCTCCTTGATGCAGATGATATTGACCTTTCTTTATGCAATGTACATGGCGATGGACAGGGTTGGGTCATATTTGTGTAGAATGTTGTCTGAACATGAACATGGCAATTGTTGTGTAATTATTAATGGAATTGTGAAAGAGTAATGAAAGTTAACCAAATGATCTCTTGTAAAGATTTTTCTCCTTTAGCTCATTCTACACCATCTTCCTCGGATACCATATCACTTTCATCAAGTGACAGTGACCTAAGGGAACAGGGTATTCCCGCAGGCCGCAGTAGATCCAGCAAAGAAGACGTGGGCAGTTCTGCAGTAAAGGTTTGTGTCAGAGGCTGCAAAAGAGATAATTGAGAGTAGAAAATGTCTTATGTATTTTTGAGTTGACACCATTTATAAATTGTCATACTGAATTGAAATTCAAAACGTGGTTCCCAACTTGCCCGTTATGAAAGTAAATGTTATTGATTTGCTTCTTGCCAGATATTTGTCTTTGACTTGTTTTTTGACATTCCTCTAACTTTTACCTACAAACATGTAGTATCTGTTTTCTCTCTGATTTTACATAATAGAGAGAATTGAACACCAATTTTTTTCTCCTTTTATATGAGCAGATGGTTGAAAACGCCTTGAATAGGAAGCCTGGCGGAGAGGATATTCTGGAAGAATACAGGGAAGAAAATTCACTGAGCCACCGCACCCGGAGACAGCTTGTTAACATATTGGCAAGTGATATGACCGAGAGACAGTAATAGTAATAGAAATGTAATGAAGGGCCATATACTGTATTCTTGTAATGTATACTGTAACTTCAAAAAGTAAAACTGACTCAACATTGTCGTTTGTCTTTTCTCTATAGCAGGATTCCAGCCACAGCCTGAGGTACTTGTAAGAATCCACAGCCTCCACCTCAACTCCCTCGATCAGAACTGGTCGTGACCTTGGTCTGGACCTCCCAAAGTCAATGACCAGCTCCTTGATCTTCGAGGTGTTGAGCTGCAGATGGTTCCTGTTGCACCACACAGCAAAGTCCCTCACCAGGCTCCTATACTCCTCCTCTCTGTCGTCACTGATACACCCAACGATGGCTGTGTCATCGGCGAACTTCTGAATGTGACACAGCTCTGAGTTGTAGCAGAAGTCCCCGGTGTACAGGGTGAAGAGAAGAGGGGCCAGCACCGTGCCCTGGGGTGCTCCGGTGCTGCTAATCAGTGTCAGACGTGATGTCCTTCAGCCTGACGTACTGCGGCCTGTCCATGAGGTAGCTGGAGATCCAGGCGACCAGGCAGAGGTCCAGGCAGGGGTCCACTCGCATCCTGTTCAGTTTGTCCTGAAGCAAAAGGGGCTGGATGGTGTTGAAGGCACTCAAGAAGTCCAAGAGGAGGATCCTCACTGTGCCATTTCCCTTATCCAGATGTGAGTGGGCTCGGTTTAGCACAGGGGTAGGCAATTATTTTTTCCATGGGGCCACATGAGAAACAAAAAATTTTGTGGAGGGCCGGACCAAAAGGCTGAACTAAATTCTGCATAATATTAATTGTATTTCTTTATATAAAAGCAGTAAATAACATTGTTTTTACAAGCTGCTAAGACTGGTAAGAGTATGGAAAAAACGAGGTTGCCTTTTTTTTTTTGAAAGTCATTTATTCAGTAAAATTTCCCAAAACAATGGTTAACAAAATGTGAACGTTTGTACCATTTTTTTTCAGTCACATTCACCCCAAAACACAATAAAGACATCACAATATTGTCTTTCTACTCCAAATATCAAGCACCAAGTCCACCAAGCACTCTTTCACAAATTCCCCCTCCGAGAATGGCTTACTGTTTTTAGCGATTTTGTGGGAACGCACAAAGCTGGTCTTGGTTGCTGCATCCCTGGATGTGTGACGCTTGGTAAAAAAGCCTTGCTGCTTTTCTAGCTTAGCCAGCAAAGCTTCCGATGTCCGCGCTATTTCAGCATCAGTCAAGTTTCGGTATTTCTCAGCGTGCTTCGTCTGGTAATGCCGACTCAAATTGTAGTCTTTGAACACGGCGATCTGCTCTCCACAAACTAAACACACGGCTTTATCTTTGACTTCAGTAAATAAATACTTAGCAGTCCATGTTTTGTTGAAAGCCCTGCATTCGGCATCTACCTTTCTTCTTTTTGCAGACATTTTGGGGGCTAAAGTCTTCTTGTGATCTGCTCCCAACAATGTCAAGTCGGTGTAGGTATCAGATCTACAGATTGGCTTGGGCTCCGGCGCCTGCTGGTGATGTCACACTGTGCGATTGGCTGGACCGTTTGAAGGATGACGTACAAGTTTGTGGTTGGTCTGGACAAATTACGGAAGTAGTTATCACGGGATTAGGTTTCATGGGATTTCATGTCATGTTCATGTCATGCGCATTGCGTTTTTCTTGAACACAACTTCAAAATAAAAGCAATGCACATTCAGTCCATGCAAGGGGTAAAATTAGAAAATAGGTTTATTTTGTAATTTCTAATTAACCTTATGCGGGCCGGTCAGAATGAACCAAAGGGCCGGATGCGGCCCGCAAAATGCCCGGGTCTGGTTTAGCAGGTAGAGGATGGCGTCTTCCACACAACACCTGGCCGGTACGCAAACTGCAGACAGTCCTGGGCATGTTGTACCTGGGGTCTGCGGAAGAGCTGCTCCAACGTCTTCATCAGATGTGAAGTGAGTGCCACCGGTCGGAAGTCGTTCAGCTCTCTGGGCCAATTCTTTTTGGGAACTAGAACGATGCATGATGTCTTCCAGAGGGTGGGCACTCTCCCCAGCTGCAGACTGAGGTTGAAGATGGATTGGAGTGGTTCACCCAGTTCAGCAGCGCAGGTTTTCAGTGATCGGGGACACACCTTGTCCGGGCCTGCTGCTTTCCTGGGGTGAAGCTTCCTCAGCTGACCTCTGACCTGGTCTGCAGTAATGCATGGAGGAGTCTGTGTTGAGGTGGGGGAGGAGGGGGCTGCTGCGATGACTGGGGGGAGGTGTGTTGAGGGAAGAAGGAGAGATGGCTGCAGTGAGGGGGACACTTTTGCAAAGTGTTAATTTAACTCGGAACCAGTGAGAATTATATAAACTCTGGAATAGTGTTGAATTTAACACTGTGGGAGTTGAAATAACACTGGTGATTTTGCTGTGTAGTGGTTATCACTGTCGCCTCACAACAAGAATATTCTGGGTTCGAGCCCCGTGGCCAGCGAGGGCCTTTCTGTGTGGAGTTTGCATGTTCTCCCCGTGTGGGTTTCCTCCGGGTGCTCCGGTTTCCCCCACAGTCCAAAGACATGCAGGTTAGGTTAACTCAACACAACCCCGCCTTTTGCCCATAGTCAGCTGGGATAGGCTCCAGCCTGCCCACAAACCTGCACAGGATAAGTGGCTATGAATAATGGATGGATGGATTAATTTATAATCTCAATAATAATAATAGTGTGTTTGGTTATTTTGCATGCAATGAAGGAAAATGGCTGACTAGTGAGTCAGATCCATGAAATATTTATTTACTGATATTTAGGTGATATTTAGAAGTGGCTTCAAAGTAATCTAGTAAGATATTCACCTGAATTAAAAATTTAGTGTAACATGCAAGGAAGCATAATAATAATAATAATAATAATAACAATAATCATAATAATCATAATGGGAACACTGGGAATGATGCAAGAATACACACTGAATGGGACAGCAGGATGCAGCACCCACTTATTCACAGCGAGGGGTAATTTAGTGTAGCCAGTCCACCCATTAGCATGTCTCTGGAAGGAAACTGGAGAACCCTGAAGAAATCCACATGGGGAGTACATGCACAGAAATGGCACACACAAATCCGGGCTGAACCGGGGACCTGCTGCACCACTGTACCCCATGTGAGTACAGGTCGAGGAAACATTAATATTATTTTCAGAATAAATGGCAGCATACACTCTCAGCAAACAAAGTACATTATTGTAACCAGGTTCTTTCGACCAACCAATAAAAATGAAGAATTGAATACTGAAAATTTACGATTTATTTAACTCAAGCTCAGGGGAGAGAAAAGAAGCAGGCAGAGGTAGCCACCCACTACTGGGACTGTAAAATACAATAAACACACCAAATGCAAGATAGCATCACACCAAGAGTACAAAACAACTATAAAAAGTAAAATGCATAAGTGCTTCAAACATCCTACTAACCACACTGCAACCACTGCAAGTCAATCACAGCACTCGATAACTACTGTTGGCTACAAACACATCAAAATGTCACACAAAGGCCCAGTAGTAGATAAACACACAGTGGCTACAGCCTGCAGTCCCCAGATAACCTGTAAAATTTAACATTAAAAGACCTTTATCTTCTCTTTATTCTAATATTACTAAAAAAAAAAGCAAAGGCCACACACAATCCACTATAAAATAGCTGCTATAATTAACCAGACCACTGGCTGATGAGCCACTTGAGGAAGGCAGAAGGTGTGCAGAGCCACAACCCAGGTCGGCCGCTCTTGGCTGGGACAAACAAAATGAAAATACACCCACACACAAAATAACCAAAATGGACAACACCAATGACATTAGTGAGCTAAACAATCTTCCACACGGCTAAAGCAAAATCAAGTTGGCAAAACATAACACAAAAACAGCACAAAATCAAGAAAACAGAGGAAAACAAAACTGCATGCCATCCACCTTACCCACTGCTGACACAGAGACCAAAAAAAAAAAAACCCACCCCCAGAGCCTCAATAGGCCCAGCTTTTATAGGCTCCTCTTCCTGTTCCCTTGAACCCAGTATTTTACAGCAGCAAATCACACAGCTCCCCCCAGTGTCCCGGCCCATTACTACAGCCCCAATTCCCCATATGTCCATCCAGTTACACCCCCCACCGCTTTTTCACAGCACATCCTTGTGCTGCCGATCAAATATCACCATAACGCTGAGGTGGGATGCCTTTAGAGCTGCGCTGAGACCTCCGGAGTCCTTCAGCTGCCTCTAGATCTTCTCCTGGTGGTGTAATAGATGGAGCCACCCCTTGCCAAGGGGGCAGCCATCGAATTGGTGGAGGCATCCACATAAATGACTGTCCCACAGGCTCAGATTCACCATGTTCCTCTTGCACTGGGGCCTGCAACAACAGAGGACAAGGACGGAGCAACCGCCTATGCAAAACCTTCTCCTTCCCTTCTCCCCTTTCAGGTTTAACCACATACACAGGGACATCAGGATTAGGCTGTTTAACCACTACATATGGTACATTATGCCAAAAATTTGCAAGTTTACCCTGCACTTTAGGACCCACATTACGCAATAACACCCTTTCCCCCCATCATTAATGGCCCCAGCACCCCCTGGCCATCATGTTGCCTCTTTTGCTTCTGTGCTCCCCCTGCATTCAACTCACCCGCTCTCTTGTAGGCAAAATACAGGCACTCGTGGTGTTTCTGGACCCACTCTCCGACTGTGCTTGATTCTTCCAATGGCCCTCCCAGGAGGACATCCACTGGCGCACGTGCATGTCTTCCAAACATAAGGTACAAGGGGGTGTAGCCTGTAGAGGTATGGACAGTGTTATAAGCGTGGACCATCTCGGGTAGGTAATCTGCCCACCTGCACTTCTTTTCTTCTACCAGGCTACCCAACATGCCCAGTAGGGTGTGATTGAATCTTTGTGAGCTCATTACCCTCAGGGTAGTGTGACTCTTTTTGCAACCGTATAAGTCGCACAGTTGTTTCACCACAGCAGCTTCAAAGTTCGGGCCTTGGTCAGCATGGAACAGAGCAGGACATCCAAAGTACTGGATGACCTGTTGCCACATCACCCTCACTGTCGTTTTTGCTGTCTGGTCCCGAGTTGCAGCAGCCCAGGCGAATTTAGTGAAATGATCAGTGAGGACCATAATATTGTCAAATCCACCTACTGAGGGTTCTAGGGACAGGAAGTCCATGGTAATCAGTTCTAAGGGGCAGGAGGCTGTAATGGGAGTAAGACTAACTGTTGAATTTGTGGGCTTTTTTCTGAGGACACACTGAGGGCATTCCAAACACCACTTGGTGTCAACAAGCATTTGGGGCCAATAATACCTGGTCTGAAGTGTCTTAAATGTCTTGTCTGCAGCAAAATGTCCCATATGCTCATGACAGCTAGCGAACACCTTTTGCTGTTGGCTCTGGGGTACCACGAGCTGGTAATGAAGGGCATTAGTTTTTGGGTCCTGGATCTGCCGGTATAATACTCCCTGTCGCAACTGCAGACGGGGCATCTCCTTAAGCAGGCGAAGCACTTGGGGGCTCTCCCACTGTCGTTCAGCTGCCCGAGGTGGCCGTTTGATCTGCAGAAAGAACAGAACACATGAGAGGGCTGGATCCTTTTGTTGTCCCTCAGCCCACTTTTCAGCAAACCAGCCCTCTCCAATCCATGGAGCTTTTGCCAGCTCAGGTGCTGATTCTGCTTCACACACCCCCAACAAGCATGCCTGAACCACCTCCACAGTCACATCCTGAAAGCCTGGGACCTCCACCCCATCTTGTTCTTCTGATGCCCTTGGGGTTCCTAGGGGATAACAAGACAACACATCAGCATTGACATTAGATTTTCCTGATCTATGTTTCACCTGGAACCTATAACTTGCCAGCCGAGCCACCCAGCATTGCTCCACTGCACCTAACCGGGCTGTGGAAAGATGGGCCAAAGGGTTATTGTCCGTGTACACCACAAAGTCAGAGCCAAGCAAATATTCATGGAATTTTTCTGTAATGGCCCATTTCAATGCCAAGAGCTTTAATTTGAAAGAGTTGTAATTAGCATCATTACGCTCAGCACCTTGCAAGCCCCTACTGGCATAGACAATCACTTTTTCTTGGCCTTCTTGGACCTGGGAGAGTACTGCACCCAACCCTTGGTGACTAGCATCTATATAGAGCAGAAAAGGCAAGCTAAAGTCAGCAAAAGACAGGATTGGAACCTGAATTAAAGCTTGCTTCAGACGTAAGAAGGCCAAATCACATTCTTCTGTCCAATGCCAAGCAAAACCTGGTGCTCTGGGTTTGGTGTTTTTATGTGAATACCCCCCCCCCCCCAATAGTCTATGTAGAGGGCCAGCTGTTTGAGAGAACCCTTTGACAAATCGGCAGTAATAGCCAGCCAGTCCCAAGAATGCTCATAGCTCAGTTGGTGTTGCTGGCACTTTCCACTGCTGGACTGCCGACACCTTCTCAGGGTCTGGAGCTATTCCCTCTGAAGACACAATATGGCTGAGGTATTGGACACTATTGCGGAAGAGTTTACACTTGTCTGGTTTCAGCTTCAGGCCCTGTGCAGAGAGGCGGGAGAACACAAAATCAAGTTGATCAAGGTGAGTGTCAAAATCAGAAGCAAAAACAATGTCATCCAAATAAATTAACAAGGATTGATAATTCTGGTCTCCCAAACAACTCTCCATAAGGCACTGAAATGTAGCAGGCGCATTACATAAGCCAAAAGGCATTCTTTGGAATTCAAAAAGTCCCATGGGAGTCGTAAATGCAGTCTTTTCCTTGTCTGTCATCAACTTTGACCTGCCAATAGCCAGATGCCAGATCTAGTGTAGAGTGCCAGCAGGCTTTCTTCAAACTAGCTAATGTGTCCTCTACTTGGGGCAAGGGATAAGAGTCCTTCTTAGTGACTTGGTTTAGTTGCCTGTAGTCAACACAGAACCGAATAGAGCAGTCTTACACACTAAGACTATGGGTGACGGCCATGGACGACGACCATGGACTTGAGCTTGGCTTGATGACATCAGCCTCCAGCATACGCTTGATCAAGGCCCTGACTTCAACATACAAATTTGGTGGAATCTGGCGATACCTTTGCCTAATAGGGGCTTCCTCTCCTGTAGGGATTCTATGCAAGATGGTATCTGTACAGCCATAATCCTCGTCATGCTGAGAAAAAACAACCTGGTGTTTACCAAGCAAGCTGGTCAACTTGCTCTTCTGTTCAGCTGACAGGGCTACCCCTTCAAGATCAATTGGTGGGAGAGGTCTTATATCAGTGGGGCTTGGCTGGTATACAGTTGGTTCAGCCCTGCTTGGAGTCTGGGCCTCCACACTGTCAGTTCTAACTACTTGGAATGCAGGTTCATCATCAAATACCTCACAGGAGTCCAATAAGGACAATTTTCCTAACTTCTGGTAAGGGTAGATTACCAAAGGGGCATTACTGATGTTGCGTACTCGTACCTGCATCCGGCCACTCCCCACCTTCACCAAGGCCTGAGCTACCAGAAGTCCATCTTGTATGGGTAATGGCTCCATCAAAGCTTCATACCCTCAACCTCCTGGTCCACTTCTGGCTCGACAGTTCAGTAACAGCTCCAGGTTCCCAGGTACAGTCACAGGACAGTGGCTGGAAAGGCATGCATATCCTACAAAACCATCAGAGGTCACAAATCCTTGCTCCTTTTGGCAAATATGCATAGCCTCCCGCCACAGAGATTTACCCAGGCCATTTAATTTTGGTTGTCTATTCAACTGGCCAGGTGCTGTGCTCTGTAATAAAACTTGCCATACTTGCTTAATCACATTCATTCCTACAAGGCCTGATACATTTAAACAGCTCTCTTTTACAACGATCACCCCCACATTAGATAATGTCACCCCAGCTATGTCCAGTTGAAATTCAACATACCCTAGGTATGGGATCTCCTTACCATTGGCAGCCCTTAACTCAAGCCAAGAAGCTGGATCCTCCAAGCGCTGGCCATCTTGCCCAAAGTGTCTCTGAAGCCATTCTTGGCGCACCATGGATACCTAGGAGCCGGTGTCTAGTAGGCAGGAGATTTCCACACCATCTATGGATACCTGAATCATGGGACAATCCCCCACCATCCCAGCAAGGGGCTCTGACGCTTGTGGGACACATGCTTGGGTCAGCATGGAGGATGGATCATGTACTGGATGGTCCGCTGTTCGATCCGCAACAGCGGGGCAAGCTAGTTTAAAGGGGCCTGTAGGTTTTGTTGAGGGCATTGGTGTGGAATATGGCCTGGGGTTCTACACTGATAACAGATGGGCTGCCCCTGTTCGTCATACTCATGGGGCCTAGACTGGGTCTTCATTCGCTGATACCTAGGGCCTGGTGAAAAGCTACGGGATCTTTGTGAAACAAGAGGTGGAGAGGGTGTCTGGATTGGAGGAGCCTCAAACCTCACTTTACGAAACTCCTCCCTTATACCCTGGAAGAGAGATTGGGAAAGATTAGTCACCTGAGCCTCTACCTCCTTTGCCAATTCAGTTTTTAGTTCCATTTTGAGTTTTTGTAGATCATCTTCCCAAGGTTGCTTGGCCGTGGCCGCTTTCACCATTCCACAACATACCCTGTCGTTTTCCTCCAGGCCCGCCCGCAGTATCGCCTCAGTTTTCACATCTGTGAACTTAAGATTGTTATCCAGTGTTATTTTCATTCTTAACTCTCTTTTCAGACCATCACAGAGCCCTGCAACAAACTGATCTCGCATTAATATATCTGGGTGTAGGATGTTTTGGACATCATGAATCATCATCTTCTGCCAGCACTCCTGCAGGCGGAGGGCAAAGGCCCGCACACTCCTCAGCCTGCTGCCTACAGTTAAAGAACAGAGCATAAGACAGAAGCAGGAACAACACTAGAATACAAACTTTCCAACTTTTGAAACACCTTTGCAACAGTATTTTTCTGATCATGAGGCAAAATGGCCACTTCCCACTTTGCTTCCCCCTCCAAAACAACTTAGAACCCAGTCTAGTTGATTTTCAGCAGGGATGCCATACATTCTAAACCACATTTCAAGGTCATTTTGCCACTGTTTAAATATACACTCATTTGTCCCTCTACCCCCCGAGAATTTAGCACAAGGCATCATAAATGGGAAAAAGGTAGGCACTGAAAAAGCTCTTGATCTGCCCCCTCCTTCATTCTCATTCTGAGACATCTTCAATGAAATAAAAATTTAGTTGATCCTGCTGACTACACCAAAGATGTAACCAGGTTCTTTCGACCAACCAATAAAAATGAAGAATCGAATACTGAAAATTTACGATTTATTTAACTCAAGCTCAGGGGAGAGAAAAGAAGCAGTCAGAGGTAGCCACCCACTACTGGGACTGTAAAATACAATAAACACACCAAATGCAAGATAGCATCACACCAAGAGTACAAAACAACTATAAAAAGTAAAATGCATAAGTGCTTCAAACATCCTACTAACCACACTGCAACCACTGCAAGTCAATCACAGCACTCGATAACTACTGTTGGCTACAAACACATCAAAATGTCACACAAAGGCCCAGTAGTAGATAAACACACAGTGGCTACAGCCTGCAGTCCCCAGATAACCTGTAAAATTTATTAACATTAAAAGACATTTATCTTCTCTTTATTCTAATATTACTAAAAAAAGGCAAAGGCCACACACAATCCACTATAAAATAGCTGCTATAATTAACCAGACCACTGGCTGAGCCACTTGAGGAAGGCAGAAGGCGTGCAGAGCCACAACCCAGGTCGGCCGCCCTTGGCTGGGACAAACAAAATGAAAATACACCCACACACACAAAATAACCAAAATGGACAACACCAATGACATTAGTGAGCTAAACAATATTCCACACAGCTAAAGCAAAATCAAGTTGGCAAAACATAACACAAAAACACATAAAAATAGCACAAAATCAAGAAAACAGAGGAAAACAAAACTGCACGCCATCCACCTTACCCACTGCTGACACAGAGAGAGCAAAAAAAAAAAAAACCCACCCCCAGAGCCTCAATAGGCCCAGCTTTTATAGGCTCCTCTTCCTGTTCCCTTGAACCCAGTATTTTTCAGCAGCAAATCACACAGCTCCCCCCAGTGTCCCGGCCCATTACTACAGCCCCAATTCCCCATATGTCCATCCAGTTACATTATTGTACCATTAGGGCTACAACGGCTTGTCACTGGGGCAGCACCCTTTAAGGTACTTTTGTATTTGTACCCTTTATATACTTCTTGGGAACATACAGCGCCCTCCACAACTATTGGCACCCCTCGTTAAGATATGTTCTTAGGCTTCTAATAAATAATTTTTTAAAAATAATATAGGACAACAATGCAAAAAAAGAGAAAAATCCAACCTTTAATTCAAGTGCATTTATTCAGTGGGAAAAAAAACACATTAAGAAATAATTATTTTACATGAAATCATGTGTGCCACAATTATTGGCACCCCTGATGTTAATACTTTGTACAACTCCCTTTTGCCAACAAGACAGCACTTAATATTCTCCTATAACATTTCACAAGATGAGAGAATACAGAGAGAGGGATATTCGACCATTCCTCCTTGTACAATCTCTCTAAATCATCCAGAGTCCTGGGTCCTCTCCTATGCACTCTCCTCTTCAGCTCACCTCACAGGTTTTCAATTGGGTTGAGGTCTGGGGACTGAGATGGCCATGGGAGGAGTGAATCATTTTTGTGTAGATTTGGCCACATGTTTATGGTCATTATCTTGCTGAAAGACCCAGCGACAACCCATCTTCAGCTTTCGGGCAGAGGCCGCCAGATTTTGATTTAAAATGTCCTGGTATTTCAAAGAGTTCATGATGCCATGCACCCTAACAAGGTTCCTGGGGCCTTTGGAAAAGAAGCAGGCCCACAGCATCACCAATCCCTCCCCCATACTTCACAGTGGGCATGAGGTGCTTTTCTGCATACTCATCTTTTGTGATGTATTAGAGTGTCTGTTGCCAAAAAGCTCTATCTTGGTCTCATCTGACCAAAGCACACGGTCCCAGTTGAAGTCCCAGTACCGCTTAGCGAACTCCAGACATTTACGTTTATGCTTGTAAGTGAGAAAAGGCTTTTTCCGTGCATGCCTCCCAAACAGCTTGTTGGCATGTAGATAGCGCCTGATGGTTGTTATGGAGACTTTGTGACCCCAAGATGCTACTCTTTGATGCAATTCTCTAACAGTGAGCTTTGGAGAACTTTTTCCTTCTCTTACCATCCTCCTCACTGTGCGTGGTGGCAAGATAAACTTGCATCCTCGTCCAGGCTTGTTTGCAGCTGTTTCAGTTGTTTTAAACTTCTTGACAATTCCTCTGACTGTAGATATGGGCAGGTGTAGGCGAGTGGCTGTTTTCTTGTAGCCATTGCCTGACTTATGAAGGTTGACACACATCTGCCTGACTTGAATGGTGTGTTCTCTTGTCTTTCCCATGTTGAAGAGTGGATAAGAGAAATAGGCCTCTGTGTCACATCATATTTATACCCCAGGGAAACAGGATGTGATGAATTACCAATTAAAGGTTCCTAGATACTCTGATCAACTTTATAAACTACAGTAAAAATGATAGAAATGCTTCAATTACATTTATTTTCTAGGAATTGCTATCGGTGCCAATAATTGTGGAACAGGTGATTTTATGAAAAATAATTATTTCTTAGTCAGGGATTTTTTTATTTTATTTTTAATTCACTTGAGTTAAGGGTTACATTTTTCTACAATTTTCAGTGTGAGATTATGTTTCTGCAATAAAAATTGAATTTATTTTAAGGCTTTTAACACCTCTTAAAGTGCATATCCTGGACCAATTTCATTTTTTTTATATGAAAGTATGTCCCTTTACACACTCATCCAGAAGGGTAATTTTGCACAAGGCCATCTGTCTACAGCAGAAAAAAATAAAATAACAAAATGCGTCTGGAAAAATCCCAAGGGAGTCTGGAGCTAGATTCATGACGTCACGTGCGGATCCGCCAGCAGGCTGCGAGAGCTTGCACGGTTTCAGTGCACAGCCTGTGTAGACCAAGTTTAGCAGCTAGCGATTTTGCATTGAAATATGGAATTGTCGCCTGAGCTTCTAAACCCATGGATTCATGTATCAATACTCGTCTATCTATTGTTATATAAATCATATTTTTTTCTAATTACTATTATGTATTTATATATTTCTTCATTTAGAAGAGTACTGGCTACTGTAGGAGAAAGATTTCATAAGCTACACACATGGAATCGGCTAAGCAGGGTTGTATATACATTTAATGTGTTTGACAGGTCCCAAGATCTCAAGCCCTGACATGCCGTATATCCCTTGATACATGTGAAGTAAGTGCATTATCGCCCAGTGCTTTCGTGTTGTTTACTTTTGTGTGTGTCAATAAATAACATTATCCGTGTA
Source organism: Neoarius graeffei (assembly GCF_027579695.1). Classification (NCBI taxonomy): domain Eukaryota; kingdom Metazoa; phylum Chordata; class Actinopteri; order Siluriformes; family Ariidae; genus Neoarius; species Neoarius graeffei. The sequence goes on along the minus strand of NC_083579.1, from coordinate 80,434,828 downwards.
CCACACAAACACAGGAACACCTAATTTAGAGTATAGTGTCTCTTATTTCTTACCCTGGCAACAGTCAGCTTGTGAATTGCCGATTTTCTTGGTCTTTTTCTTGGCTCTGCTTGGTCCTCGGCTTCGAGGGCTTTAGTGGATGCGACACTTTGCCTTCTGTCAGGGGAGACGAACACGGCTGGCTCCTTTGGTGACGCTGACACAGATGGAGACGATGTTGCTTTGGGCATTCTGACAGATGGAACTGTGTCTTTTTTCAGATCAAGTTGCCTCGCGAAGTCCATTTCCCACTGCAAATAGTTCTCAAAGTCGTTGGGCCTTGTGAAGTGAGCATCACAAATAATGCTGTAGTTTGTAGCATGTAGCCAATTTTTCTGGGTGCCTCGCACGAAGCAGAGGCTCCAACTCTCCCACCGTGGGCAGGAGATTTCCCGCTTTAGGGAACATTTAGAAAATCCTCCCGACCTCCCGCTGACAACATAAAAATCTCCCGCCCGCCCTTACTACTCATGATTAGTTAAAAAAAATATAACTTGATCATGGCCGTAGCCAGCTATGAGGCCCCTGAGGTCCGCAGCCTCGGTCATTTTTAAGAACTGAAAATACATTTGTACACTAAATATTCAACTAGATAAAAAAATAAAGAATAATATTAAAACGTCTCCATAAAAAGTGCATTGTTAATTATGTTAAACGTTGATTCTGTCTTCTGTGTCTGTTTCATGCGTGCGGCTCTGAGACCAAGAACACAAAACTGAATGAGCGCGCGACTCAGGGGAGGAACACTGTGCAGGAGACACGGGTTTTTCATGGTAACCATCAGCGCACTTTCATCAAGCTGTTAAATTTACATTTTCGAAGCAGCACAGTTTTGTCCTCATTGCTTGGGCCAGATCAAACCATTAAACAAGCTTAAATTATTCTTACTCTTGCCACATACATGATTTTTTTTCAAAACTGATGATATTCAGTTCAAACACCATTAAAAGTAATTTCAGGAATAGATCTCTTGTGTGGCGTGTAATTCACCCCTCTCATTTAAATATGTTGAACATAAAATGCTGGCTACGGCCCTGAACTTGATCCGTTTATGTTGACGAAAATTAATAGTTGACTTTCCACTTTTCATGTGTCTGACATTGTATGGGTGGACTCAAGTGTGTACCCCGCGGTATGCTGATTCCCTGGTCAGCATAATGGGGGGGATTGGAGTGAATGCCGGAGGCATGCGTGCGCAGATCAAGCGGGCATATGAATGGAGCGGAATTCGGTACACCGGGGGTGCACACTGAGCCACCCAATGTCTTAGCAGTTACCGATAAAGCCTACAGATGGCGCTATTAATGATACACGCAAGAGAACAAGAAAACCCGTGACACTCAACCATTTTGTTTGTTTTTTTGCATCTGCATTTCGTCTGCATTTCTCGCCTGCTCGTCTTTAACTTTATGTTCTCTTGAATGAGATAATGAAACGAAGTTCCGTTGGTGGAAATGGCGAAAGCCAAATTACGAAGAAAAAATATCAGAAAATCACCAAGATAAAGTTCGGATCACCCGTCGTGATGGTCGCCAGGGATGAATGGCGGACTATTTTGGACGGCAGCAAGACAACCCTATATCTGACAGGGTTAGATCACCAGACCAGACGTTAGAATCTAACCAACTTATCTGACATTTTTACTAACTTAGACTTAGAAATAGAATATTATTAGAAGAACATTATCATCAGAGGGTCTACCATTGGCAATTTATAATAGTCATTATTGACATTAAGATTGACTTTAGGCATATTAAAGTTTGGTCTACAGTCACTGGATTTATCTAGATCTGTCACTATTAATGAGATTTAATTGACACGAAATGTGGTGAATCATTCAAATATATATATATATATATATATATATATATATATATATATATATATATATATATATATATATATATATATATATAAACTCGCCTTCGCGCCTACAGCACTCAAACTTGTCTCCCTCCGAGCTACTCGCAGAGAAGGAGAATCTCCCTCTTTTTAATTTCCCAAGTTGGAGCCTCTGACCAAGCGCTCCCATTTCTCTCCCATTGTCCGGTCTTTTGGGAAATGATGAGTACTAATCCCATCAAGATTGGTGTTGCTACACCTTCATACGATACTATATATGCTGTACATGCACCTTTTTTGAACCCTGAGGTCCAGTAATGAGTCCCAGGGGATACATTAATGTAGACTGTACCTTGGGGGACAGAAATAGACTCCTACTGTACCCCTGTTTCTGACAGTGTTGTGTGCATGGTGCATGTATTTGCTTCCTGGTCTTCGATTACATCATCCTAGTGCTTGGTATAAACATAGCTGACAAAAACACAATGATTTTATTTGACGTACTTTTCAGAAATGTACATAAAATGAGCAAAGCTTATAAATGAAGATAAAACAAGTGGAGCTAAAGAAATATCTTTAGATGAGAGAAATGCAGCTGTTCTCGGATGCATGCTGCTGCCTCTGCATTGGTGTAAGGGTTCAGTAAACCCTGGAAAATTACTGAGTTTCGGTTATATCACACACACACACACACACACACACACACACACACACACACACACACATTCATCACAAGTGACTCATGTATGTTATGCTGATTAATGTTTAATAATATTTCTTAAATGGATTTGCTGAGTTTCAAACTTGCTGAACTAGTGCTTAATAGCTCATGTAAAGATGATGTCACTTCATCAGTTAAGCAGATAATGGAAAGTGTAGTCAGTGTTCTCTTTACTCAGTATTCACTTCAGCATACAGCAGGGTCCAAAATTCTGAGATCACATTAAAAAAAATCAGAGATTTTTGTTTGTTTATTTGTTTTCATTAAAATTGGAAATAAATAGAAAGTTGTTTTAGAATTCAGAAATATTTCAAACAAAGAAAATAAATATTCAGTAGTTTGCATTTTTAATATTTAATATTCTGCACTATTTCTTGGCCCCTATTTAAAAGTAAGCAAATGTGTGATATTGGCCATGTTCATTTCTTTGTACAAAAGGTCCGATTTTCCTCATGTCTAATCTCTAGTACTGAAGCATGTGATCAGACAACACTCTGATGGATTTGATCTCAAATGATCAGCAGATTTTGCTCTTTTTTGCAAACTTGTGCAGTCCATGCCAGCTCAAGTGCACACTGTTATTAAAGCAGAAAAAAGGGACAAAGCAAATATGAGGAAATAGTGAAAATCACATCCATATTCAAAGATTCAATTTTTCACTCACGTTGTTGTCAATAATATAATTTGTAAATGAAAATGGAAACATTTTCACCACATTTGGGCCATACTGTATTAAATAATAATAATAATAATAATAATAATAATAATAATAATAATAAGAAGAAGAAGAAGAAGAAGAAGAAGAAGAATTAGATCCAAATGTTTTCCAGTACACACTCAGAAAATAAAGTACATTATTGTACCTTTAAGATTACACCGGCTTGTCACTGGGGCAGCACTCTCTAAAGTTCTTATTTGTACCCTTTATATACTGCTTAGGAACATGTATGCACCTTTTTGACCCTGTAAAGGGTTACCTTGTTACCTTGAGGTCCAGTAATGAGCCCTAGGGGGTACATTAGTGTAGATTGTACCTTGGGGGACAGAAATTGTACCCCTGTTTCTGACAGTGGATTAAAAATAAAATAAAAATAATATACCACCCTCTTTAGCACTATCACCTCACAGCAAGAAGGTCCGGGTTCGAGCCCCATGGCCGGCGAGGGCCTTTCTGTGCGGAGTTTGCATGTTCTCCCCATGTCCGCATGGGTTTCCTCCGGGTGCTCCGGTTTCCCCCACAGTCCAAAGACATGCAGGTTAGGTTAACTGGTGACTCTAAATTGACCGTAGGTGTGAATGTGAGTGTGAATGGTTGTGTGTCGCCCTGCGATGATCTGGAGACTTGTCCAGGGTTAACCCTGCCTCTCACCCAGGGTCAGCTGGGATAGGATCCAGCTCACCCGCGACCCTGCACAGGAAAAGTGCTTACGGATAATGGATGGATGGATGGATGGATACCACCCTATTTAGTCCAAGAATATGAAAAATACCCCCACAAAATTAAATAAATAAAAAAAGAAGATTTTATTTTAAAACCTTTACATCAGTTTCCTGGCAACAAATTAATTATAGTATTTCCTAATAGCTTATAATATGATAGGGTCACTTTTCTGAAATGTATACTATACATTTATACTTTATGAGATGCCATATTTATTTACTATTTATTCTTTTTTATGTCAATAAAACACACTGAAATAGTTAACAGATCTAAGTGCTTCTGTAGCAGAAAATAAAACATGTACAGGAGTGTAATTTACACTCTACCATTGGTACGAGAGAGCAATTTATCATATCATATTTTATAGACAAGACCCCAGACTGAATTCAGTTTAATAAATAGTTTACTTTTCAAACGTGATAATAAAAATAGTGATAATGTATCACTCACACAGCAGACAGTGAATATAATATTCTCAAGACACACTCTCTCTCTCTCTCTCTCTCTCTCTCTCTCTCTGTGTGTGTGTGTGTGTGTGTGTGTGTGTGTGTATTCAGGAACTTACAAAAAGGAACTCATTTGCTCCTTGCGCAAGAGAGAAAGGAGTAAAAGTCAGATGGATAAATACACACGTGGTTGTGTGGTCTTTCCTAAAGGGTCACTTATGGAGCTAGTTGACAGACCTGTTTTCTCCTCCCTGCCATCTTTGTTGTATCTCTATTGCTCAGTGATTTCCAGATAAAGCCTTTAGACAGTATGGAGCCTAGCTAGGGGGCCCGTCTCATTTCACACTGTGTCCTGATGTTCATTTGTGGACGCAGGTTTGACTCACACACACAGAGAAGACAATATTCTTACGAATGTTTAAAAAAAAAAGCCCCACAAATGTATATTTTAGTCATCCAGGACAAATTAGTTTTGTGTATACAGTGGTGCTTGAAAGTTTGCGAACCCTTTAGAATTTTCTATATTTCTGCATAAATATGACCTAAAACAACAACAGATTCACACAAGTCCTAAAAGTAGATAAAGAGAACCCAGTTAAACAAATGAGACAAAAATATTATACTTGGTTATTTATTTATTGAGGAAAATGATCCAATATTACATATCTGTGAGTGGCAAAAGTATGTGAACCTCTAGGATTAACAGTTAATTTGAAGGTGAAATTAGAGTCAGGTGTTTTCAATCAATGGGATGACAATCAGGTGTGAATGGGCACCCTGTTTTATTTAAAGAACAGGGATCTATCAAAGTCTGATCTTCACAACACATGTTTGTGGAAGTGTACAGTGGAGGAAATAATTATTTGATCCCTTGCTGATTTTGTAAGTTTGTCCACTGACAAAGAAATGAACATTCAATAATTTTAATGGTAGGTTTATTTTAACTGTGAGAGACAAAACATCAAAAAGAAAATCCAGAAAATAATTTCATATTAAAGATATAAACTGATTTGCATTTCTTTGAGTGAAATAAGTATGTGAACCCTCTAGCAAACAAGACTTAGTATTTGGTGGCAAAACCCTTGTTGGCAAGCACAGCAATCAGACGTTTCTTGTAGTTGATGACCAGGTTTGCGCACATGTCAGGAGGAATTTTGGTCCACTCCTTTGCAGATCATCTCTAGATCATTAAGGTTTTGAGGCTGTCGCTTCGCAACTCAGAGCTTCAGCTCCCTCCATAGGTTTTCTATGGGATTAAGGTCTGGAGACTGGCTAGGCCACTCCATGACCTTAATGTGCTTCTTCTTGAGCCACTCCTTTGTTGCCTTGGCTGTATGTTTTGAGTCATTGTCGTGCTGGAAGACCCATTTTCAGTGTCCTGGCAGAGGGAAGGAGGTTGTCACTCAGGATTTTATGGTACATGGCCACGTCCATTCTTCCGTTGATGCGGTGAAGTAGTCCTGTGCTCTTAGCAGAGAAACACCCCCAAAGCATAATGTTTCCACTGCCATGCTTGACAGTGGGGATGGTGTTCTTCAGGTCATAGTCAGCATTTTTCTTCCTTCAAACACGGCGAGTTGAGTTAATGCCAAAGAGCTCGATTTTGGTCTCATCTGACCACAGCACCTTCTCCCAACCACTCTCAGAATCATTCAGGTGTTCATTGGCAAACTTCAGACGGGCCTGCACATGTGCCTTCTTTAGCAGGGAGACCTTGTGGGCACTGCAGGATTTTAATCCATTACGGCGTAATGTGTTACCAATGGTTTTCTTGGTGACTGTGGTCCCAGCTGCCTTAAGATCATTCACAAGCTCCTCCCGTGTAGTTCTAGGCTGATCTCTCACCTTTCTCGTGATCCGTGATACCCCACGAGGTGAGATCTTGCGTGGGGCCCCAGACTGGGGTCGATTGATGGTCATTTTGTATTTCTTCCATTTTCAAACTATTGCACCAACAATTGTCTCCTTCTCACCCAGCTTCTTGCTTATGGTTTTGTAGTCCAGTCCAGCCTTGTGCAGCTCTACAATCTTGTCCCTGACATCCTTAGACAGCTCTTTGGTCTTGCCCATGTTGGAGAGGTTGGAGTCTGATTGATTGATTCTGTGGACAGGTGTCTTTTATACAGGTGTCAATTTAAGACAGCTGTCTTTAATTCAGGTAATGAGTTAATTAGGAGTGTCTAACTGGTCTGTGGGAGCCAGAACTCTTAATGGTTGGTAGGGGATCAAATCCTTATTTCACTCAACAAAATGCAAATCAATTTATATCTCATCTCATCTCATTATCTCTAGCCACTTTATCCTGTCCTACAGGGTCACAGGCGAGCTGGATCCTATCCCAGCTGACTACGGGCAAAAGGCGGGGTACACCCTGGACAAGTTGCCAGGTCATCACAGGGCTGACACATAGACACAGACAACCATTCACACTCACATTCACACCTACGGTCAATTTAGAGTCACCAGTTAACCTAACCTGCATGTCTTTGGACTGTGGGGGAAACCGGAGCACCCGGAGGAAACCCACACGGACATGGGGAGAACATGCAAACTCCGCACAGAAAGGCCCTCGCCGGCCACGGGACTCGAACGCGGACCTTCTTGCTGTGAGGTGACAGTGCTAACCACTACACCACCGTGCCGCCTCAATTTATATTTTTTATAAAATGTGATTTTCTGGATTTTCTTTTTGATATTCTATCACTCACTGTTAAAATAAACCTACCCTTAAAATTATAGACTGTTCATATCTTACAAAATCAGCAAGGGATCAAATAATTATTTCCTCCACTGTATCATGGCACGAACAAAGGAGATTTCTGAGGACCTCAGAAAAAGCGTTGTTGATGCTCATCAGGCTGGAGAAGGTTACAAAACCATCTCTAAAGAGTTTGAACTCCACCAATCCACAGTCAGACAGATTGTGTACAAATGGAGGAAATTCAAGACCATTGTTACCCTCCCCAGGAGTGATCAACCAACAAAGATCACTCCAAGAGCAAGGCGTGTAATAGTCGGCGAGGTCAAAAAGGACCCCAGGGTAACTTCTAAGCAACTGAAGGCCTCTCTCACATTGGCTAATGTTCATGTTCACGAGTCCACCATCAGGAGAACACTGAACAACAATGGTGTGCATGGCAGGGTTGCAAGGAGGAAGCCACTGCTCTCCAAAAAGAACATTGCTGCTCATCTGCAGTTTGCTAAAGATCACATGGACAAGCCAGAAGGCTATTGGAAAAATGTTCTGTGGACAGATGACACCAAAATAGGACTTTTTGGTTTAAATGAGAAGCATTATGTTTGGAGAAAGGAAAACACTGCATTCCAGCATAAGAACCTTATCCAATCTGTGAAACATGGTGGTGGTAGTATCATGGTTTGGGCCTGTTTTGCTGCATCTGGACCAGGACGGCTTGCCATCATTGATGGAACAATGAATTCTGAAATATATCAGTGAATTCTAAAGGAAAATGTTAGGACATCTGTCCATGAACTGAATCTCAAGAGAAGGTGGGTCATGCAGCAAGACAATGACCCTAAGCACACAAGTCATCCATCCATCCATCCATCCATCCATCCATCCATCCATCCATCCATCCATCAATCTTCTACTGCTTATCTGGATCTGGGTTGTGGGGGTAGCAGCCTAAGCAGAGCAGCCCAGGCTTCCCTCTCCCCGGCCACCTCCACCAGCTCTTCCGGGGGAATACCGAGGCATTCCCAGGCCAGCCGAGAGATGTAATCTCTCTAGCATGTCCTGGGTCTGCCCTGGGGTCTCCTCCCAGTAGGGCATGAAGCCTCCCTTGGGAGGCATCCAGGGGGCATCCTAACAAGGTGCCCAAACCACCTCAACTGACTCCTTTCGATGTGGAGGAGCAGTGGTTCTACTCCAAGTCTCTCCTGAATGACCAAGCTTCTCACTCTGTCTCTAAGGGAGAGCCCAGCCACCCTGCAGAGAAAACTCATTTCTACCGCTTGTATCCATGATCTCATTCTTTCGGTCACTACCCATAGCTCGTGACCATAGGTGAGAGTGGGAACGTAGATGGACCAGTAAATTGAGAGCTTTGCCTTTTGGCTCAGTTCCCTCTTTACCACAACAGGCTGGTTTAGCATCTGCATCACTGCTGATGCTGCCCCGAGCCTTCTGTCCAACTCCCGCTCCCCCTTACCCTCACTCGTGAACAAAACCCTGAGATACTTAAACTCCTCTACTTTAGGTAGCAACTCCCCCCTGATCTGGAGTAGGCACTCCACCTGTTTCTAGCTGAGCGCCATGGCCACGGAACTGGAGGTGCTGATCCTCATCCCAGCCGCTTCACACTTGGCTGCAAACCGTCCCAGCGCATGCTGTAAGTCACAGATTGATGAAGCCAACAGAACCACATCATCCGCAAAAGGCAGAGACGTGATCCTGATGCCACCAAACCAGACACCCTCCACCCCTTGGCTGCGCCTAGAAATTCTGTCCATAAAAGTTATGAACAGAACCGATGACAAAGGACAGCCCTGGTGGAGTCCCACATGCACCGGGAATGAGTCCAACTTACTGCCGGCAATGCAAGCCAAACTCCTGCTCTGGTCATACAGGGACCAAATGACCTGCAGTAGTGGGCCCTGAACCCCATACTCCCGAAGCACCCCCCACAGGGCACCATGAGGGACACGGTTGTAAGTCTTCTCCAGGTCCACCAAACACATGTAGACTGATTGAGCAAACTCTCATGCACCCTCCAGTACCTTTGCAAGGGTAAAGCGCTGGTCCAGTGTTCCACGACCAGGACAAAAACCGCATTGTTCCTCCTGAATCCAAGGTTCAACTATCGACTGGACTCTCCTTTCCAGCACCCCAGCATAGGTTTTCCCAGGGAGGCTGAGAAGTGTGATTCCCCCTATAATTGGAACACACTCTCCGGTCCCCCTTTTTAAAAAGGGGGACCACCACCCCAGTCTGCCAATCCAGAGGCACTGTCCCTGACCTCCATGCAATGTTGAAGAGGCATGTCAGCCAAGACAGCCCAACAACATCCAGTGCCTTCAGGAACTCAGGACAAATCTCATCCACCCCTGGAGTCTGGCCACCGAGGAGCTTTTTAACCACCTCGGCAACCTCAGCCCCTGTGATAGGCGAGTCCTCCCAAGCACCCTCAGACTCTGCGTCCTCCTTGGACAACATGAAGGTGGGATTGAGGAGATCCTCAAAGTATTCCTTCCACTGTTGGATGATGTCCCCAGTTGAGGTCAACAGCACTCTATCCTCACTGTAAACAGTAGGGACAGAGCACTGTTTTCCTTTCCTGAGCCGCCAGATGGTTTGCCAGAATGTCTTCGAGGCTGACCAAAAATCACTTTCCATGGCCTCTCCAAACTCCTCCCACACCCAAGTTTTTGCTTCAGTGACTGCCAGAGCCACATTCCGCTTGGTCCGTCAGTATCTGTCAGCTGCCTCTGGAGACCCATAGGCTAACCAAGCCCGATAGGATTCCTTCTTCAGCTTGACGGCTCCCCTCACCACAGGTGTTCACCAGCGGGTTCAGGGATTACCGCCACGACAGGCACCAACAACCTTGCAGCCACAGCTCTGCATGGCCGCCTCAACAATGGAGGAGCAGAACATGGTCCACTTGGACTCAATGTCCCCATCCTCTAAGCACACAAGTCGTTCTACCAAAGAATGGTTAAAGAAGAATAAAGTTAATGTTTTGGAATGGCCAAGTCAAAGTCCTGACCTTAATCCAATCGAAATGTTGTGGAAGGACCTGAAGCGAGCAGTTCATGTGAGGAAACCCACCAACATCCCAGAGTTGAAGCTGTTCTGTACCGAGGAATGGGCTAAAATTCCTCCAAGCAAGACTGATCAACAGTTACTGGAAACGTTTAGTTACAGTTATTGCTGCACAAGGGGGTCACACTAGATACTGAAAGCAAACGTTCACATACTTTTGCCACTCACAGATATGTAATATTGGATCATTTTCCTCAATAAATAAATGACCAAGTATAATATTTTTGTCTCATTTGTTTAACTGGGTTCTCTTTATCTACTTTTAGGACTTGTGTGAAAATCTGATGATGTTTTAGGTCATATTTATGCAGAAATATAGAAAATTCTAAAGGGTTCACGAACTTTCAAGCACTACTGTGTGTGTGTGTGTGTGTGTGTGTGTGTGTGTGTGTGTGTGTGTGTGTATAAAATGCAAATTAATTCTAGTATTAATATTCAGATTTCGACAATTTATGTAAATAATTATCCTGTTCATATAATTAATTTATGATTATATTTATAGAATGCCAACATAATTAGATAATTAGCTCACTAATTAATCAATTAATTATTCTGTCAAACAGTGAACATTAGTAATAGCACTATACTATGTATTTGTATTTGTATGTAATGTACATTTATTACTGACATGCCAACAGTAATTTATTTATTTTTAATGACTGATATTTAGCTCGATTTCTGTATTTTTGTAGCTGTAGAGTAAAAATGCCTTCAAAAAATATAACATGATAACATTAAATGTTTCGACATTAAAAACACTATGAGCAGTAAACTGGAATAAATTAAATGAAGTTGATATTCAGAGTGACGACCGTTTGTTTAATTTATATATATATATATATATATATATATATATATATATATATATATATAAAAGGTCCAGTGAGTGCAGTTTTATGTGGAAATGAGCTGTAGGTTTTCCTGAGCATCTTACAGAACCAGCCACAGTTCTTCTGGACACTTTGACTGTCACACTCACTTCTTCATTTTACACCAAAACCCAGCAGCCTTCGTTATGGTTTTTGTCTGAAAAGTGAAAAGTGTCTCTTATGTAATATCCTTCTTTCTTTACTGACAAACAAACATTTTTGCATAACATTTAATTTTGTGCAGGAAAACTAATATTTGAGATCTAATATGTCTTTGTACTGACTCGATAATGTATAAATCATAAAATAAAATATACAATAAAGTTTGTACCAAAAAAACAAACAAACAAACAATAAGGTGCCTAAAGCTTTTGCACAGAACTGTAAGATATATATGAGGGTAAGTCAAAAAGTTCTAAGACAGCTGTTATCATTTCAAAAAGTGTGAAAGACATCCCCCAGAATTCTACAAAGAAGGAATTCTCCGATGGAAACACCATTTGCAGAAGTGTTTCGACTTAAATGGAGGATATGTAGAGGAATAGCTTTGTTATTTTCATAATTAAAGATTTTTTCAATTTGTCTTCGAACTTTTTGACTTACCCTCATATTTAGAACCATTTCTGTTGTAAGATACATTGTAAAGCTGGGAAGAGGCAGTGACTGAATGAACTTGTTTCTCATGGAAAGAGTGAAAAAAGGAAGAAAACACTGACTCAGTTTTCCAGGGCCCAAATGTTTTGGGTTAGTTTCAGGTCTCTTTGAGATGAAGTCATGCTGGCAGACCTGGCAACCCTGCCTGAGATCCACTTTCAGAACTTTCCATCTCCAACTCAACGTCAACTTCACAAAGGAACAGCTACTGAATTCCAAATGTCTTTATATTCATTATATACTGTACATTCTCATTAAATCCAGAGCCAATAAAACATAACCTGTAATTCAGCAACAGAAAACGAGCTACTCCTGTAAGTTTCTGATGTTTAATGAACAGTGTGAACAATGTGAACAATGTGTAAGTAATTTGGAATAAATGATTTGTATTTATTCTTCTGGAAATAGATGTACATTAAAGAGGCTAGTTTGGCCTTTCCAGAATCCAATTTATTGTTTTTGTTTTGAAAGTACATGGCCCTCCCTGTTAGCGCTCTATGCAGCAAAACCTCTGCAAATCCACTGTTAGTGATCTCTGAAACATGACTCGAATTTTTTCTTCATCTTTGTATCACACGTGGAAGCTCTGAACAAAATATACCTTATCTTTTCTTTTCTTCACAGCCATCAGCGAGACAGCTGAGACCGGTTTGGGTCCATTAAAACAGAATAACCATACAAAAACAGAATGGATCAGTCGAAAGAATTTCAAATAAAGATACTTTAACAAAATATCTTCAATTTCACCTTCAATTTCAATGTCATGTTTTTGAAATATCGCTAGCATCGAAAATGCTGACTCGCCACTTGGTGGAGAGGATTCTGGGAAGTGTGAGCCAGCCTCTTTAAGCTTAGTTATAATCTGGGATCTTTAATATTTACGCATAATTATTTTGCTTTTGAATAGGTAAATGTTATTAAAATTTAGATAGTATTTCAACAGTTATCCATCCATCCATTATCCATAAGCACTTATACTGTACAGGGTCCTGGGTGAGCTGGAGCCTATCTCAACTGACTATGGGTGAGAGGCGGGGTTCACCCTGGACAGGTCGCCAGGTCATCACAGGGCTGACACATAGAGACAAACAACTATTCACACTCACATTCACACCTACGGTCAATTTAGATCCACCAATTATCCTAACCTGCATGCCTTTGGACTGTGGGGGAAACCAGAGCACCCGGAGGAAACCCACACAGACACGGGGAGAACATGCAAACTCCACACAGAAAGGCCCTCGCCTGCCATGGGGCTCAAACCCAGAACCTTCTTGCTGTGAGGTGGGGTTTTTTATTTTTAATTTTTATATATCACAACTAGTAGATTTTTCATCAACTTAGTGCCCTTTGACTCAAAATACCAAAGCATGCAGGATAAGGAACCACTCCTATCTGTACACACATCACTGAAAAAAGACAAAAAGAAGAACTACACATATGCACAACTAAAATGACTCACAAAAGTCTTGCTTAAGCATTTCAAAACAAAACTATGCAGTAAAATCCTTAAGTCAGTTTGGCTTCACGTAACACTGAATATTTGGGCGATTTAAGCTTTTTTAAAAAAATTTATTTATCCAGTGATATACAGTGTTGTAAATCACAGCTATGCACTTTCAGGAGAAACGTGGACAAACAATTACATGAATAATACAGTGACGGTAATCTCATTCATTTTTTTAGCATGAAAAACAACACATAATGCACAGTATGCACACTTGTCTTGTCTAATAATACTTAAATAATGTATAATGGAGTCATGTGACACAGCCCAGCATGACAAAGAGTAACAATTACCTCCCTGAAGTTGATTATTTTTTAATGAAAGCACATCCTGAAGTATTTTATCCCTCTTATACCACAGCAATTTCACAACAATTACTATTACAAAAAATATTACTTTTTTAAATTAATTTCAGATCAACATATCAATCTTTTTTGTCAGTTTATACAGTTTATACATTCAAAGTTGTGGGACAATCATAAATGTGGTCTTCTGTTGCTGTAGCCCATCTGCCTCAAGGTTTGATTCTGCCTGACATACTTTTCTGTTTACCGTGGTTGTAAAGAGTGGTTATTTGAGTGGCCAGGGTTCCAAATCCAACGGGAACCTACAGGAATGTTCAAGCTTTAGAGGAAAAGAAAGCATGAAATCTGTCCAACAGGGTTTTTTTTAAGTAAACACTATCATGAAAGAATGTGTGAACGTTACAAGCTTGGTTGCGGCCACCACACGATCACGTTTCATCCCTCTTGTTCTCTTTTCCGGAAGTAAAGTTACTGCAGATACTTGGTATTCCAGTGTGGTATGTGCATTCGTTATGGGGCTGTGGCTCAGAAGGCTTTTCCCAGTTTCTCTACAAGCCCAGACCTGTCCTGTTACGAGTGCACAATTACTCATGCATATCCAACAGTGACAGTGACATTACTTTAAATTACATTAACGTGAATAGTTTTGCATGAGTTATAGTAATAGCAATTGGCTGACTCAGTCAGCTTCAATGGTAGTTATTATAGCCAACAGGGTGTGAGTGTTCCTTTAGAAAAAGCGCTAATTAACATCTTTGTAAGTTGGAAAGGTTTTCATGAATTTTTTCAGTGAAGATGAATTGGATTTCAGCAGCCACCCACATTCCTCCTGCCTGATTCTGTCTGTATTCTCCATGAGCACATACATGATACATACCAGGTGACTGTGCACTGTTTTTAGCTTCTATTTGTCCTTTATAAAAAAAAAACACGATTGTAATGAAGAACGCCAAGTTTCAGAGTAGAAACCTCATCTCATCATCTCTAGCCGGTTTATCCTTCTACAGGGTCGCAGGCAAGCTGGAGCCTATCCCAGCTGACTACGGGCAAAAGGCGGGGTACACCCTGGACAAGTCGCCAGGTCATCACAGGGTTGACACATAGACACAGACAACCATTCACACCTACGGTCAATTTAGAGTCGCCAGTTAACCTAACCTGCATGTCTTTGGACTGTGGGGGAAACCGGAGCACCCGGAGGAAACCCACGCGGACACGGGGAGAACATGCAAACTCCGCACAGAAAGGCCCTCGCCGGCCACGGGGCTCGAACCCGGACCTTCTTGCTGTGAGGCGACAGCGCTAACCACTACACCACCGTGCCGCCCGAGTAGAAACCTATAAAAAAAAAAATTATTTTCTATTGCTTACTGTTTTGCTTTTACTTCTGTAAAGCACATTGAACTGCCACTGTGTATGAAATGTGCTATATAAATAAACTTGCCTTGCCTTGCCTTGCAAAAAGGCTTCAAATAGATGATCCAATTAACCTCTGAGGACCACAAGTGTAAAAAGTGAACATAGCTGAGTATAAACTTCATTCCTGAGCTTTTACACTATTTTACAGTGATGTTCTCTTAACTAACATGATTATTTAACATTAACTTCAGTATTTATAAACTGTTAGCGGTGTTAATAAAATAAGTTCAGACATATTAACTGCCATTTCTTTAAATGTTAAAAAAATGCACCTCCATAATTCCATGGAAAATATATGTGTTCAATAGTTTTATTATTTTAAAATCACTCCCTCACTGCTAACCACTGCACATCCATACCACACATTTTGTTTTGAAATATTATATGCAAACTCCACACATACTTACCTGGCAGGGGCAACACCATGATCAAGAAGGTGGTTTGCCCAAAGTGAGGCCCAGCCATTGCACTCAGGCTGTGCTGACCTCAAATGCAGGAATCTCATTTCCAGGTTCCAGGTTCGAACCCAGCGGCCGGCAAGGGCCTTTCTGTGTGGAGTTTGCATGTTCTCCCCGTGTCTGTGTGGGTTTCCTCCGGGTGCTCCGGTTTCCCCCACAATCCAAAGCCATGCAGTTAGGTTAATGTGGGGCGGCCTTGGGCTAAGGTGCCCTTGAGTGAGGTACCGAACCCCTGACTGCTCCCCGGGTGCTCTGGTGTGGCTGCCCACTGCTCTGTGTGTGTGTGTGTGTGTGTGTGTGTTCACTGCTTCAGATGGGTTAAATGCAGAGGATGAATTTCACTGTGCTTGAAGTGTGCATGTGACAAATAAAGGTTTCTTCTTCAAATGAGATGTTCAAACTGGTTTTGGCTTTAAAACAAGAAAATATTATAAACCGCTCTTGTATTTTAATTTTGATGCTAAAATGAATGAATGATTTTGAATGACCTGGATGTGTATCAGCAATTACTGGGTCACCATTAGTAAGAAGAGTAGATTCAAGATTACAGTTAATGCCTTTAACACAGTATGTTCCACAAATATGTCACTGTCTGCTTTTTTTTAATAACAAGAAAGTGGTGGTAAAGGGGAAAGACCTAAGAATATTTTGATCAACGAATGTTCATTTCTGCATAGATACAGTCCTGTGCAAAAGTCTTAAGCACGCTACTTTTTTTCATACAAACTTTGTTATAGAGTTCTATTTTATGACTTCTACATTATCAAGTCCAAACATTACAAAAACATTTTAGAGTCCAAACATTTGGGTTTTTTTTCCTGCACAAAATTAAATGTTACAGAAAAAAAAAAGTTTGTATCTGAGCAGCATATTCCATAAGAGAGCACTTTTCAGATTAAAAAAGAAAACATAATGAAAGCTGCTGGATTTTGGTGTAAAATGAAGAAGTGAGTTTCCACATAAAACTGCACTCACTGGACCTGAGACAGATTTTTTTTTTTTAAAGCAAAGGGTCGTCTCACACCAAATACTGACTCTGTTTCATTTATTATGGCTTACTGATTACTGTATATTTTTTTAATGTTGAAACATTTCATTTCATTATTTTTAAGCCATTTTCAGTCGACAACATTTCTCTACATGTGTCTAAGACTTTTACACACAACTGTATGTTGGCCCAATTTTAGCATATCTTTAGACTTCATGCTGAAATGTACTGCTTTGGGTATTTTTTCATATTTTTGGATTCATTAATATTTGATTTATCGACTTTTTGTGGTGAAACCAGTAACAACAATTAGAAAACATTCATTTTCTTTTTTAAAAACAATTTTATGAAAAACAGATAAATTTCCTGTTTTATATAAAGAAGCCATGGCCTAATAGTTAGAGAAGCAGCTTTGGGACCAAAAGGTTGCTAGTTTGATTCCCTGGACCAGCATGTATGGCCTAACCCTAGCCCGTGAGCAAGACCCCTAAGCCCAGGCCGCTCTGGGTGTGTTGCATGTTGCTCTGGATAGGAGCGTCTGCTAAATGCAATTAATGTGAAAAAAAAGGATGTTCCCATTTTCATTAACAAACAAACAAACAAACAAACAAACAAGTTAACACAATGCACCCAGACCTGATAACTTTCTAAACATTTACGACTGTACAAATGTAAATGTATAAGTTTTTTTCCAGCCTCAGCTCTGAATTTTTCCATCATTACAGCGCTGTTCATGTTGATCATTGTGGACTTAATTTTCCTCACTGATGCTTTGAACTTTGCTCAATGCACATGTTGAATATTTGACTTTTCAATTAACCCAAATGAAAGTCACTGTGTTAATGCTCTATTCATGCTGAAGTCCATGGGTTGCTCATGTGAACTAATGTATTAAGTTAATGTCAGTTAAATGAACCTTATAGCAATGCATTACTGGTGTTTTTTTTAGTATATACTGTACCTTTGTTAAGCCTGTTTACCCTAAAGTGTCACCTTGGGGCCATTCTATCACTTTATCACCTCTGGTGAATGTTGATAGAGATCTTGAAGAGCTGAACGATTGAGTAAATATAGTTATAGATATCAGGAGCAGAACTTGCCCAGAAGGCACTGCTGTCTGATGAAACTTCATTATCCAGATAATAAGAAATGATGCACTGAGATTTTTATAAGTGTAAACAGGCTTGCTCATTGGGGATAGATTAGGGATAAAATTAGCTCATGTTTAAAGCTAGACAGCCTTTTGATTTCATAAAATCGGTGAAATTTAGTTCCCTCTGAAACGTGGTCATTATGATATCTGTTTATTTCTGTAATATCTCACAAAATATCAGGCCATTCTGTGGCTGGGAAGTTATTTAATTTGAGGGGATTAAAGCAAATAATGTGCATGAAATTGCTCGCTTCGCGCAGTCAAGCAGACAGAGGAAGTCCGTGTGCGCATGCACAGGTTTACGTACCTTCTTCTTCTTTTGGGTTTTACGGCAGCTGGCATCCACAGTGTTGCATTACTGCCATCTACAGGTTTCCCTTTGAGCGTGCACTGACAGTTCCATCATTCTGTCGCTAAACGAACAGCTGATCACACCGAGGTGCTTGCTGACCGCCGATATTCATTGGTTTGGTCCTGCGTTTCCTTTCCTTCGTATATAACATAACGTCTTTTCTTCTCGCTTTCCGTTACTGTAATCGCTCTTTCACATTTAATTCGCACACTCACGTCCTCCATTTTTCTTTCCTGTTTCAAATTTGTATCCCACAATGCCTTCTGTGAATGGGGAAAGTCCATCACATGATGCATGATGTAGTATCTTGAATTGGGTCATGGTGAAGCAGGAAAAAATAGTGGAGAATTTAGAGCCACGTGGAGATAAATTCATTAATTGTTCTATTAAAAAAATAAATATCACTGGTTACAAGCCAACCAACAGTGAAGGAGTGGATGGCAATGTGGAAAGGGCGAATTAGCTGAATCTCTACTTTAACAGATTCAATGGCTTGACCCCAACCCACCACCACCACTCTTCTGCAGGATGGCTACAACCACACACTTTACATTCTCTCCCCTTCCCTGCCTCTACTTGCCCAACCACATCCCCATTTCATAACCTCACTCGCACCTCCTCAACAGACCCCCTGGCTGAGCACCCCCCCCCCAAGAAACACCTTCATCCCTCCCCCACCCGTCACCCCCACACCGATCATCAGCAAGGAGCAAGTGAGAAGACAGCTGAAGAGACTCCATGCAGGAAAATCAACAGGCCCGGATGGTGTTAGCCCCAGGGCCCTTAAGACCTGTGCCCTCCAGCTAAGTGGAGTACTTCAGCATGTCTTCAACATGAGCCTGGGTCTTCAGAGGGTCCCCGTGCTGTGGAAGACGTCATGCCTCATCCCTGTACCAAAGAAGCTGTGTCTTAGTGACCTCAAAGACTACAGGCCCATGGCATTGACGTCACACATTATGAAGACCCTTGAGAGACTCATCCTGGAGCAGATCCGGCCTATGGTCCAACCACTTCTTGACCCCCTTCAGTTCGTCTACCAGCCCTGTATTGGAGTAGAGGGCGCAATCATCTACCTGCTCAACAAAGTCTACAGCCACCTGGACAAGCCAGCCAGCACTGTGAGGATCATGTTTTTTGATTTCTCCAGTGCTTTTGACACCATCCGGCCGGCTCTGCTGGGTGAGAAGTTGACAGCGATGCAGGTGGATGCCCCACTGGTGTCCTGGATTGTAGATTATTTGACTGGCAGACCACAGTACGTGCGCTTGCAGTGCTGTGTGTCAAACAGAGTGATCAGCAACACCGGGGCTCCACAAGGGACTGTCCTTTCTTCTTTCCTTTTCACTCTCTACACCACTGATTTCAACTACTGCACGGAGACCTGCCACCTCCAGAAATTTTCTGATGACTCTGCAGTGGTTGGACGTATTACCGGTGGTGATGAGAGTGAGTACAGGATGGTGGTGGACAACTTTGTCACGTGGAGCGGGAAGAACTACCTACAGCTCAACGTGACAAAGACGAAAGAACTGGTGGTCGATCTGAAGAGAATCAGGGCTCCGGTGAACCATGTTAACATCCAAGGGGTCAGTGTGGAGGTGGTGGAGGAATATAAGTACCTGGGGGTGTACTTGGATAATAAACTGGACTGGTCCAAAAACGTGGACACTGTATACAAAAAGGGCCAGAGCCGTCTCTATTTTCTGAGATGGCTGAGGTCCTTCAACATCTGCCGAACGATGCTGCAGATGTTCTATGAATCTGTGGTGGCCAGCACCATCCTGTACACTGTCGTCTGCTGGGGCAGCGGCTTGAAGGTGAAGGACACTAACAGACTCAATAAGATCATCAGGAAGGCCAGTCATGTTGTAGGCGTGGAACTGGACTCTCTGACAGTGGTGTTGGAGAAGAGGACACTGTCCAAAATAAAAACACTCTTAGACTGTCCTTCCCACCCTCTACATGAGGAGCTGATCAGCCACAGGAACACGTTCAGTCAACGGCTGATTCTTCCACACTGCACAACTGAGAGACCCAGGAAATCATTCCTACCTGTTGCAGTCAAGCTGTACAATGCCACTGTATAACTGTGGTACACTGTCTTACCATGCATCCTTAACTCAGGTGCAATATATGTATATAGGAATAATTGTATATAAAATCACTTCATTTTGCTTTTACTTAAGTTATTGAACTTATTTAAATTTATTTTATTTTTATTTATTCTTTTTTAAACTATTTTATCTTCTATTTTTAGACATGTTTACTTCTTCTTTGATTCAGGAGCTTGGTTGCAAATTTGAATTTCCCTCAGGGGATTAATAAAGTAATTCTGATTCTAATAAAATTGGAAATCTGCGATTCAAATTCAGTAGCTTTCGGTCACTAAACAAAAATAATTGGGTGTCAGGGAAAATTCTTTTGATGACCTACACTTGAAAAATCTGAAGGCAGTCAGGGTTAGGGTTAGGTTAGGGTCTACCTTTAAAGTCTTTAATTTTCTGTAAAGCTGCTTTGCGACAATGTCTGTTGTTAAAAGCACTATACAAATAAACTTGACTTGACTAATGCTCTTGTAGCTGAATGGACCCCATAGTCATGCTCCAAAATCTAGTGGAAAGCCTTCCCAGAAGTGCGGAGTTTATTATAATAGGAAAGAGGGACTAAATCTGGGTTTGGATGCTCAACAAGTACATATGGGTGTGATAGTCAGGTGTCCATAAACTTTTGGTCATATAGTGCAGTTCATTTAAGTCAATTTTGCCTGGTACAATTGCTAAAGAACACAGTACCAATAAACTGGCTCAGCAGCTTCAGCCTTAGCAACAATCAGGGCACGATGAAAACTGTCACTTTATAGGTTTAAAAAAAATGTAACTATAGGATTTTTTTGACCTCTGCCTTTAATTCAAGAGGGTAGAGCTCCATGTTTTTGCCATTTACATCCCAGTGTTTGTTTGTTTTGTTTGTTTGTTTGTTTGTTTGTTTGTTTATTGAGTAGTGTGATTCTTTGAAATACTAGCTACAGACATCCATGCTAGCTGTCTGAAAAATCTTAAAGTGCTCGCCCTCATCCCAGTGAGTGCAATCACAAGTAACAATGTTTGCTTGAATTATTTGTGCATTTATGGACGCTGCAGTGATTGAGATCTTACATGTGGTCTAATGAGGCCATGTTTATTAGAAATGAAATGAAACGTCTGTATTATAGGCTACTTGTTGCTAAGGATACGTGTGGCCTCTTTTAATGATTCTAAGTAATGAGTGGAAAATATCAAGAGAAGATTGAAAACAAAAATGAAACCAAACCTCACCTGTCCATGACGATCCTCACATTGTGTTCAATGTGAATGGAATTTGTACTTAACCTGCAGTTAGGAGTTAACAGTACTGTAGATTTCTTTCGAATTATTTTAGCTGTTAGTTAAAAGCTTTCACTGGTTTCAGATTACAAAATTATTGATTATTTTACTTTAAGTGCTTTCAGATTTGCCTAGATTACAAAATCAGCATTTATAATGTAATTATAGGAACGCTCTAAAAGATTGTGTGCATTGAGGCTTTATATACATGAAGACTTTACAAACTGTGGAATATTGCACTTTTCAACACTGTGTACACTTTTCATAACAGCCCTTAGAGAAAACTTATGTGAATTTCACACGTACATAAATACATGATTCAGACGTGATGTTTACACGTGTGGTTTTCAGACACACATGCCATGATTTACATGATTGATTTATTTTCACACATACAAAAAAACATTTCTTTTAACATGCAGGGTGTGTGTTTTCATTCATAGACGTGACTTTGAATAATTCACATGAATAATTCTTTATCTTGATTACACATTCCTCACATGATGTTATATGTTTTAACTTCAGAATTCAGACATGTTTTAGTTCACACATTCAATATCAGGGCAGGACATAGAAGAAGAAGAAGAAGAAGAAGAAGAAGAAGAAGCCTTTATTTGTCACATGCACACTCAAGCACAGAGAAATTCTTATCTGCATTTAACCCATCTGAAGCAGTGAACACACACATGCACACACATAAGTGAGAAATGATCACACACACATACCCAGAGCAGTAGGCAGCTATGCTACAGCACCCGGGGAGCAGTTGGGGGTTCGGTGCCTTGCTCAAGGGCACTTCAGCGCAACCTCAGGCCACGGCTGCCCCATGTTAACCTAACCTGCATGTCTTTGGACTGTGGGGGAAACCCACACAGACACAGGGAGAACATGCAAACTCCACACAGAAAGGCTCCCATCAGCTGCTGGGTTTGAACCCAAAACCTTCTTGCTGTGAGGCAACATTGCTGACCACTACACCACCGTACCGCCCTGTGAACAATGCATTAATTTCAGTTCACACACACATGCACACGCACAAGTGAGAAATGATCACACACATACAAAGTTTACAGCTGATTTTCTCCAAACTTGATTTTCTGTTAAGATTAAAGATGTTCTACATTGGATTGGCTTCACCAAATTTACCAAATAAGTTTTATTTTACAGATTATTAACTGTAGATTTGAATAGCCAATAAAACAACTTTTTTTTTGTCCAATTGGACTCTTTTTGTGGTGTCATGCCTAAATGACCAAAATTAAATAACAGCATATTCCTGAATGGTGATCATTAAGGACTTAATGTTACTCACTGATAATTTGAACATTGGTTATTACACGTGTTAATTTTGACTTTTGGTTTTTAAAACATAATAAACATAAACAAGTACAAGTGTGAGTTAATTTGTTGGTGTTATTTATGGTGTATCGGTGCCAAAGTGCTGAAGATGGTTTGTTCAGGTTAACTAATGCCTTAAACAATGAGCCTTAATGTACTGCAGTTACTACTGTAGCTGCCCGATCTGTATATAACAAATTTGAATGAGCTGTACATGAAGTCGCAGGAATTTGGATTTTTTCTTCTTCTAGAGGATGATGGAAGAACAAACTGGGGCACAAAATATCTCTAGTTTTATAGCAAACTAGAAAGAACTGAACAGGAGTGAAACTTGAAATCCAACCTTAATGTCATTTTTCTTGCAGTACAGAAAGTCTGATGTGATGAAATGATGAAATGATTGACAGAAAAAGAGAGCAGAAAGAGACAGACTGGCAGGTAGATTAATGGTTATGCCACAAATAGATATATTTAATGAGGTTTTCCACTTGCTCAGGAGCTCCTTCATACTTTCAGCAGCCTGTAATCAGAGTTTTTGTTAGATTTGCGTTCAGGTTAAACCTGTTGTGTTACTGCAGCACCCCCCTTCCTCTTTTCCTCACTCAACACCTCCTTCTACGTGTTTCTCTTCATCTGTTCCTTACCTTTCTTTGCATCTGTCCTCCTCTGACTCCTGTCTCTTCATCCGTTTCTTTCAGTCCCTCACTCCACACCTCCTCCAATGTCTGTTTCTCCTGTCTGTCTTTTCTTTTGTGAATTTGTTTTACAGGTCACTAAAGTCATAATGACAAACCATCTCTGTGGCAATCATCTGTTCCTCCCTCCCTTCTTCTCTCTCTCTTTCTCTCTCTCTCTTTCTCTCTCTCTCTCTGTCCCCACAGCATGTAACAGGTGTTTTTTTCTCTTTTGTGAGGAACTGGTGCATTCCTTCACTGAAAGAGACTTGTACGTGTTTAATTTTTAATCAACATCTGGGTTTCTGCCTCAGTGTTTCCTGGTTTGGTCGTGCATTAAGTTATACACAGAAATGATACACAGCTCATCAACCAACAGCAGGACAATTATGCAGCAGAGGAGAAATTCTTCTGAGTTCGATTATACATGTTGACAAAAAATGATGAACTCATTATGGGGAAAATACCTTGAGTACATACGTATCTGTTCAAATAATGCTACAGTAGATGCTGTCCATCCAATTTAAAATTATACACAGACTCCACTACTCAAAGGAAAAACTACATAATAATATAGCCAGAGGTGTTGCCCATATGCGATAAATGCCAATCCTCAGTGGCAACACTTCTTCATAGCTTTGTCACATGTCCAGAGCTCCACTCTTTTTGGATTGATATCTGTAATACCATGTCTGAGGCCTTGAATATTTTGATCAAACCAGAACCTCTGCTAATCATTCTTGGAACATCTGAGACCTTCATAAAACTAAACTCAGCACAACAGCGCTTTTTCTCTTACTGCTTCATAACAGCAAAGAAATTAATCCTCACTTTATGGAAGAGCACAACTGTCCTTACCTCTAAGGGCCAATTTATGCTGACAACCCAGTCCTCGCAGATGGTGTCGCAGATGGCATCTACGAAGCCCCCCCCCCCCCCCCCCCCTTCGCAGATGCTCTGCGCGCACCTCCCAAAAATTGTGACCACCGCAGACAGCCTCGCAGACAGCGTCGCAGACAAGAGGGCTCTGATTGGTCCACTCTACATCCGCTGTACACGCACTTCCGCTTCCCTACTTTCCCGGTTTGGTTTGTTTTCACTACCGCCATTTTTAAAAACACGAGCGAAGATGGAGCGGCACGAAGAGCTGTTGATCGAGGAAGTGAGGAAGTACGTACATCTATATGACTCCAGTTCTAGTCATTATAAGTAACCAGAGGATAAACACTCCACTAACCACACCCACCAACTACTCCTAGCGATTTCGCGACTTCGCGCCCCCTTGCGTTGTGGCGGTGAATAACATCGCGCACGCCTATTACTCCCCGCTCAACGATAAATTACAACTGTCTGCGAAAAGCTATCTGCGAAAGCCTTGTCGCAAGAGCATGCAGAGGCCTTAAGATGTGGCTAAAGGACTTAACTAACACACTCCATTTGGAAAGGATAAGATATATTTTGAAAGATAGGCTTCAACAATTTAATAAAGCCTGGAAACCTCTCATATCATATCTTGCAACCATCAATCCAATACAGCAGTCTACAGTGATGCTTGAAAGTTTGTGAACCCTTTAGAATTTTCTATATTTCTGTATAAATATGGCCTAAACCATCATCAGATTTTCACACAAGTCCTAAAAGTAGATAAAGAGAACACAGTTAAACAAATGAGACAAAAATATTATACTTGGTCATTTATTTATTGAGGAAAATGATCCAATATTACATATCTGTGAGTGGCAAAAGTATGTGAACCTTTGCTTTCAGTATCTGATGTGACCCCCTTGTGCAGCAATAACTGCAACTAAACATTTCCGGTAAGTGTTGATCAGTCCTGCACAGCGGCTTGGAGGAATTTTAGCCCATTCCTCTGTACAGAACAGCTTCAGCTCTGGGATGTTGGTGGGTTTCCTCACATGAACTGCTCGCTTCAGGTCCTTCCACAACATTTTGATTGGATTAAGGTCAGGACTTTGACTTGGCCATTCCAAAACATTAACTTTATTCTTCTTTAACCATTCTTTGGTAGAACAACTTGTGTGCTTAGGGTCATTGTCTTGCTGCATGAACCACCTTCTCTTGAGATTCAGTTCATGGACAGATGTCCTGACATTTTCCTTTAGAATTCGCTGGTATAATTCAGAATTCATTGTTCCATCAATGATGGCAAGCTGTCCTGGCCCAGATGCAGCAAAACAAGCCCAAACCATAGTACTACCATCACCATGTTTCACAGATGGGATAAGGTTCTTATGCTGGAATGCAGTGTTTTCCGTTCTCCAAACATAACGCTTCTCATTTAAATCAAAAATTTCTATTTTGGTTTTATCCGTCCACAAAACATTTTTCCAATAGCCTTCTGGCTTGTCCACGTGATCTTTAGCAAACTGCAGACGAGCAGCAATGTTTTTTTGGAGAGCAGTGGCTTTCTCCTTGCAACCCTGCCATGCACACCATTGTTGTTCAGTGTTCTCCTGATGGTGGACTCATTAACATTAACATTAGCCAATGTGAGAGAGGCCTTCAGTTGCTTAGAAGTTACCCTGGGGTCCTTCATGACCTCGCAGACTATTACACGCCTTGCTCTTGGAGTGATCTTTGTTGGTCGACCACTCCTGGGGAGGGTAACAATGGTCTTGAATTTCCTCCATTTGTACACAATCTGTCTGACTGTGGATTGGTGGAGTCCAAATTCTTTAGAGATGGTTTTGTAACCTTTTCCAGCCTGATGAGCATCAACAACGCTTTTTCTGAGGTCCTCAGAAATCTCCTTTGTTCGTGCCATGATACACTTCCACAAACATGTGTTGTGAAGCTCAGACTTTGATAGATCCCTGTTCTTTAAATAAAACAGGGTGCCCACTCACACCTGATTGTCATCCCATTGATTGAAAACACCTGACTCTAATTTCACCTTCAAATTAACTGCTAATCCTAGAGGTTCACATACTTTTGCCACTCACAGATATATAATATTGGATCATTTTCCTCAATTAATAAATGACCAAGTATAATATTTTCATCTCATTTGTTTAACTGGGTTCTCTTTATCTACTTTTAGGACTTGTGTGAAAATCTGATGATGTTTTAGGTCATATTTATGCAGAAATATAGAAAATTCTAAAGGGTTCACAAACTTTCAAGCACCACTGTATATCCTAGCACACACTACACACCAACTGAGATGATTGATGAATTATGGGCCTCCAAAGGAACCATGGCTGGATGAAAGTCTGCAGCAACTTACCAAGGAGTTACATAGATGTAAACGACAGGAAGATATTGCTAAACTGCAGAAGACAATCAAAAAGAGAAGGAAGTACCTTAAGAACCAGTATTACAAGGAACTAGCTGAAAACATCAATACGGCTGCTGAGACAAGACAAGTTGAAAAAGAGTTCTCACTGGCAAAGAACTACACACCATTTAGAACCACTTTGAGTGTAGCAGCAATATCAAACAATAAGCTGGCCGAACACTTCCAAAATCACTTTGCAACCCAGTCACCGGCTCTACCTTTGCCACCCGAGCTTGCCGAACCAGAGAAATACCCCCACCTAAAAGATACAAGGGTGGAAATAGATGAGATTATGCCTGTGGAAGCTGAAGTGAAAGCCATTTTGAAATTGTTCAAGAACAAGAAGAGCGCAGGAACAGACAGAATAAAAACAGAAGGACTAAAATATACCAACAGTGTAAACCTTGTAAGAGCACTTTTGCTGCTCCTATCAATGATATGGTCTACCATTACGGTACCGATGTCATGGCTGCATGCAAGCATTACCTACCTTTATAAGAAGGGGCAAAGATGCCTTGCCAAGAACTACCATGGAATATCAATCGGCACCAATATGAGTCAGATTCTTGCAAAAATAATCTAATCTCATCTCATTATCTCTAGCCGCTTTATCCTGTCCTACAGGGTCGCAGACAAGCTGGAGCCTATCCCAGCTGACTACGGGCAAAAGGCGGGGTACACCCTGGACAAGTCGCCAGGTCATCACAGGGCTGACATATAGACACAGACAACCATTCACACTCACATTCACACCTACGCTCAATTTAGAGTCACCAGTTAACCTAACCTGCATGTCTTTGGACTGTGGGGGAAACCGGAGCACCCGGAGGAAACCCACGTGGACACGGGGAGAACATGCAAACTCCACACAGAAAGGCCCTCGCCGGCTACAGGGCTCGAACCTGGACCTTCTTGCTGTGAGGCGACAGCGCTAACCACTACACCACCGTGCCGCCCTGCAAAAATAATATTATTATGATTTCAAGATGCTTATGAGAGGCATATTAGTGAAGCCCAGTTTGGATTCAGGCAAAACCGATCAACTATAAATACCCTTTTCATTGTCAAAAATGTGATCGATAAATACGGAGATCGACTAGTTGCAGTTTACATAGACCTTACAGCTGCATACGATCACATACCAAGGGACTTCCTATTTCAAGTACTGATGATGCGAACTGGAGCAACCCAATTGATTGCAATTTTTCAGAAAACGTATGAAGGCACGACTGCCTCTATTTGTGGAATGAAGATGAAGTTTGATGTGCTGGTGGGATGCAGACAGGGAGGTCAGGAATCACCGTGTTTATTCAACTATTACTTCGACTATGTACTTAAAGTGGCAGCATCTGAAATAGATAAAGTATTTCCGAATGGCTGTGGTATACAGTTTGATTTCAACATCTCCCACTTGTGTACCAACAGACAAAAACACCGTGAGACTGGAAAGATGCGGGGAGTTGAAGTGATAAAATGGATCCTGTATGCTGATGACGTGGTCATGTTTTGTAGAAGAATTAGTGAGGCTAAAATACTAATGAACATCATTAATGACACATGCAAGTGGTTTGGTTTGACAGTATCGTTTGCCAAGACGAAGATGCAAGTATTCAATGATGATGAATTGGCGAACCAAACTACCCTGTTTAGTATAAATGCAGTTTCTATTGAGAACGTAAGGACATTTGTGTACCTTGGACAAGTAATTTCTTCAAAGGAAAAGGGGCCATTTGTCGACCATCGCATTGCAAGTGTGTGGGCTAAGTTTGCAGAGTTAAAGACAGTATTGTGCGACACTAAAGTCCACACAAAAACGCACTGAAAGATCCTAGAAGCGTGTGTAAGATCAAGGCTGACTTATGGCACACAGGCCTGGTACCCTAACGCAGTCCAAATGAGATGCCTTGAGGCCTGTTGGAATGAGTTACTTAGAACAATGATTAAGGGCGGGTGGTCGAGGAAAAATAGTGCTGGCAGCCCTTAAGAGTATGCATTTGTGCACTCGAATGCAGAGGTGCAAAGAATTTTACAGACTACCTCAATAACCCACTTCATAAACAAACAATACCTTAAATATATTGCCCATATCTGCCGATCATCAAACACTGCAACAACCAAGCGAATGCTGTTCGCCACTCCCATCCGGCAATATTATAGAGACCCATGGCTAAAAATCGCTAGCCTCCTCCAGGTTACAGGACACAGGAGAGGAGTGACTTCACTGAGCTGGTTGCCCAACTCAACTTGAAGGGGGACTCCATCTCTCAAGAGGAAATATACTGAACTGAACTGAGGGTGGGTGGGGGGTGCGGGATGGTAGGGTGGGATTGGGAGGTAATGGGGTGGGGTGGGAGGGCAGTGGGGTGAGTGTGGGAGGTTGACTTTGAGAAAGTCAGGTGACCTTGGTCAACTAGTTTATTGTCCTTCACCTTATGTTAATTGTCCTTGGGTTTCCTTTTTTCTTTCTTCTTTTCCTCCTTTGCTTTTTTGTTTCTTGTCTTTTGTATTCAAGATTACTGCACTTTATTTTTGTACTGCCATGTTTAATGTTGCCCGTGTGCCAACAAAATATTCATGTGCCAAAGAACTTCAGAGTTACAAGCACACCTAACTGACTATGAAAATGAGCCTGGAATATATATGCAAAATGTTGTGTGAAATCTCTTTGCTCAATAAAAAGATATATGAATATATATGAATGGTGAATGGTTTTAATCAATTCTTTGTAAATGTGGGACCAGATTTAGCGGCAAAAATAAAGGAACCCGAAACAACACAATGTGGGGACATAGAAGATATGGGGGACAGAAATCCAAGTACAATTTTTCTAACTGCAACTGATGAGGAAGAAATTATCCAAATTGTAAGAAAATGTAAAAACAAAACTTCTGCAGACTGGAATGATATAGACATGTTAACAGTAAAGACAGTTATTGAGGGAATTGTGAAACCACTCACCCACATCTGCAATTTATCTTTTCAATCAGGTACATTTCCAGACAAAATGAAAATTGCAAAAGTGATACCATTGTTTAAAACCGGAGATAGACACCATTTCACAAACTACAGGCCTGTTTCTTTACTCCCCCAATTCTCCAAAATACTCGAAAAACTTTTTTCAGATAGACTGGACAAATTCATTGAAAAACACAACCTCCTTACAGACAGTCAATATGGATTCAGAACGGACAGATCAACATCGATGGCACTAATGGAACTAATAGAGGAAATCACAAAATGTATAGACAATAAAAAAATAGCAATTGGAGTATTTGTGGACCTAAAAAAAGCATTCGATACTATTGATCATAGTATATTATTAAGTAAACTAGAAAAGTGTGGTGTTAGGGGAGTTGGGTGGAGCTGGCTGTCGAGCTATCTAAGAAACAGGCAACAGTTTGTGCAGATAGGTGACCATAAATCTGATTTCATGAACATTACATGCGGGGTACCACAGGGGTCAATATTAGGTCCGAAATTATTCATAATATACATCAATGACATATGTACAATTTCGCAAGAATTGAAATTTGTTTTGTTTGCAGATGACACCAATATTTTTTGTTCCGGTGAGAATTTGCAGCAGACTTTAGAGATAATCACAACTGAAATAAATAAACTAAAACTATGGTTTGACAAAAATAAATTATCATTAAATCTAAGCAAAACAAAGATTATGTTGTTTGGGAGACATAAAATAGATTGTAATGTAGAATTGATAATAGACAATACTAAGATAGAAATGGTACAGGAAATTAAATTTCTTGGTGTGATTTTGGATCCTAAAGTCTGCTGGAAACCTCATGTAGGATACGTACGAGCAAAACTGGCAAAGTGCTCGGCAATTCTGTGGAAAACAAAATATATTCTTGATTGTAAATCTTTGCATACTCTATATTACTCATTATTTTTGCCATATCTGACTTATTGTGTCGAAGTCTGGGGAAACACCTACAAAACCACTCTGCAGCCGATATGTACAATACAGAAAAGAGCAATAAGGACAATAAACAAAACAGGATACAGAGATCACACAAACCCACTATTCATAAAATCACACATGTTGAAATTTATGGATCTGGTCAAATTCAGAACAGCACAAATAATGTACAAAGCAAGAAATAATCTATTGCCAAAAAATATACAAGGAATGTTCAGTGAGAGAGAGGGGGGATATAATCTAAGGGGAGACCTAAATTTTAAAAAACCAAAGGTTCGAACAAATATGAAAAGCATGTGCGTATCGAGCTGTGGGGTGACTTTATGGAACAGACTGGAGACAGAAATAAAACAAAGTGCAAATATAAATCTGTTTAAAAAAAGGTACAAAAAAATATTTTTAAACAAGTATATTGCAGAGGAAATATGTTAATGGAGGATGATGAGGGATAAATAGAATAGGGTTGATTGTTATATTAGAACTAGCTTAGTATATGGTATATATTTATTTATGGGGATAGATATCTTCATATTTACAGGGATAAGTATGTAGTAGATATTTTTTTTTTTGTAATTATATATTTATATAGATAGTTATGTGTATATGTATATATATGTATATGGATATGGTATGTAGTATATATTTATTTTTGTAATTATATATTTATATGGATAATCATGAAGTGTATATGTGGTATATATTTTTATAAGTGTATTAATGTAGTTTGGATTTCGGGGTAGTTAAAAAGGGGTGGGAAATTAAAAAAAGTATTGTACTTCTTCCCACTCCTTTTTCGAACAATGTGCGGTGTATTGTAATGTATTAGCTCTTTATATTATTTTATTTATTCTTTTTTTGTCACTTTTTTCATTTTCTTTCTTTTGTATGTATAAATAGTTACATACATTTTTATACATGTTCGAAATAAATAAATTCATTCATTCATTCATTCATATATGAAAAAAATGGTGAACTGATATGAATAATGATATGTTGATAGTGAGTGAGGGAATAAAACTCAGAGACCTGAACTTCTCAGCAAGTTTCCCAACACAGGTGAAGTACTGGGAGTTGAAAACACCTTTCTGTTTTAGCCAGCATTCACTTTTTCAGCAGTTTGTGCTACAGTAGCTCTTCTGTGGGATTGGACCATATGGGCTAGCCTTCGTGCCCCATGCGAATCAATGAACCTTCAATGACCATGACCCTGTCACCGGTTCACTGGTTGTCCTTTGGATCCTTGGCCCACTTTTGTTTGGTACTAATAACTGCATACTGGGAACACCTCACAAGACGTGCCATTTTGGAGATGCTCAGACACGGTCATCTTGCCATCACAGTTTGGCCCTTGTCAAAGTCACTTAGATCCTTACACTCGCCCATTTTTCCTGCTTCCAACACATCAACTTCAAGAACTGACTGTTCTCTTGTCTAATATATCCCACCCCTTGACAGGTGCCACTGTAATGAGATAATCAATGATATTCACTTGACCTGTCAGTGGTCATAATGTTATGGCTGATCGGTGTATATATACAGTGGTGCTTGAAAGTTTGTGAACCCTTTTGAATTGTCTATTTCTGCATAAATATGACCTAAAACCTCATCAGATTTTCACACAAGTCCTAAAAGTAGATAAAGAGAACCCAGTTAAACAAATGAGACAAAATATTATACTTGGTCATTTATTTATTGAGGAAAATGATCCAATATTACATATCTGTGAGTGGCAAAAGTATGTGAACATTTGCTTTCAGTATCTGGTGTGACCCCCTTGTGCAGCAATAACTGCAACTAAACGTTTCTGGTAACTGTTGATCAGTCCTGCACACCAGCTTGGAGGAATTTTAGCCCATTCCTCCGTACAGAACAGCTTCAACTCTGGGATGTTGGTGGGTTTCTTCACATGAACCGCTCACTTCAGGTCCTTCCACAACATTTAGATTGGATTAAGGTCAGGACTTTGACTTGGCCATTCCAAAACATTAACTTTATTCTTCTTTAACCATTCTTTGGTAGAGTGACTTGTGTGCTTAGGGTCATTGTCTTGCTGCATGACCCACCTTCTCTTGAGATTCAGTTCATGGACAGATGTCCTGACATTTTCCTTTAGAATTCACTGGTATAATTCAGAATTCATTGTTCCATCAATGATGGCAAGCCATCCTGGCCCAGATGCAGCAAAACAGGCCCAAACCATGATACTACCACCACCATGTTTCACAGCTGGGATAAGGTTCTTATCTTGGAATGCAGTGTTTTCTTTTCTCCAAACATAACACTTCTCATTTAAACCAAAAAGTTCTATTTTGGTCTCATCCGTCCACAAAACATTTTTCCAATAGCCTTCTGGCTTGTCCACGTGATCTATAGCAAACTGCAGATGAGCAGCAATGTTCTTTTTGGAGAGCAGTGGCTTTCTCCTTGCAACCCTGCCATGCACACCATTGTTGTTCAGTGTTCTCCTGATGGTGGACTCATGAACATTAACACTAGCCAATGTGAGAGAGGCCTTCAGTTGCTTAGAAGTTACCCTGGGGTCCTTTGTGACCTCACTGACTATTACACACCTTGCTCTTGGAGTGATCTTTGTTGGTCTACCACTCCTGGGGAGGGTAACAATGGTCTTGAATTTCCTCCATTTGTACACAATCTGACTGTGGATTGGTGGAGTCCAAATTCTTTAGAGATGGTTTTGTAACCTTTTCCAGCCTGATGATCATCAACACCGCTTTTTCTGAGGTCCTCAGAAATCTCCTTTGTATGTGCCATGATACACTTCCACAAACATGTGTTGTGAAGATCAGACTTTGATAGATCCCTGTTCTTTAAATAAAACAGGGTGCCCACTCACGCCTGATTGTCATCCCATTGATTGAAAACACCTGACTCTAATTTCACCTTCAAATTAACTGCTAATCCTAGAGGTTCACATACTTTTGCCACTCACAGATATGTAATATTGGATCATTTTCCTCAATAAATAAATTACCAAGTATAATATTTTCATCTCATTTGTTTAACTGGGTTCTCTTTATCTACTTTTAGAACTTGTATGAAAATCTGATGATGTTTTAGGTCATATTTATGCAGAAATATAGAAAATTCTAAAGGGTTCACAAACTTTCAAGCACCACTGTGTGTGTGTGTGTGTGTGTGTGTGTGTGTGTGTGTGTGTGTATATATACACACACACACACACACACACACTAATGCATCTCAATTACAATATCATGAAAAAGTTCAATATTTTCCATCAGTTATTTAAGAAAGTGAACATTTAATATATTCTAGACTCTTTACACATAAACTAAAATGTTTTAAGCATTTTTCTGTTTTAATTTTCCAAATGAAACACAAAATTTAATGAAAAGAGGACTTCGGACCACTGAGTAACAGTCCAGTTCTTTCTGTCCTTAGCCCAGGTAAGATGCTTCTGATGTTGTCTCTGGTTCAGGAGGGGCTTGATATTAGGAATATGACAGTTGTAGCCCCTTTCCTGAAGACGTCTGTGCATGGTGGCTCTTGATGCACTGACACCAGCCTCAGTCCACTTCTTGTGAAGCTCTCTCAAGTTCCTGAATTGACTTTTCTTGATGATCCTCTCAAGGCTGCGCTCATCCCTGTTGCTTGCGTACCTTTTCCAGCCAGCCTTTTCAGCAATGACCTTCTGTGGCTTACTCTCCTTGTGGATGGTGTCGGTGATCGTCTTCTGGACAACTGTCAAGTCAGCAGTCTTCAACATGATTGTGGTTGTGTGTATTGAACTAGACCGAGAGATACACAGTGTTTATACTGTTTTACTCAAACTCAAAATGAAATCTTCTAATATTTTGAGATATTATTGTGCACTGTAGGCCATAATTATCAAAATTAAAATAGAAAAAAAATGCTTGAAACATTTTAGTTTACATGTAATGAGTCCAGAATATATTAAATTTTAACTTTCTTAAATAACTGATGAAAATATTTAACTTTTTCACCATATTCTGATTTTTTTAGATGCACTCGTATAAATATCCAGGCTTATTCCAAAATGTTTTTCCCCCAGTACATATCCTGGCCATTTTCATAGAGCATAACAGTGAAAAGTATACTTCAACACACACACACACACACACACACACACACACACACACACACACACACACACACACACAAATTTTACTGACTTACTATCCTTGTGAGGACCTTCCACTGACATAATTATGAATGCAGTTAATTAATGCTGTGCCTGCCCCTAAACCCTGACCCTCACCTTAACCTCAGTAATAAAAAGGAAACTTTTTGGCTCCTTTATTTTTTATTTTTGTTCAACAACAACAACACTTTAATTGTAGGGACCATTCAAATGTCCCCACAAGGTCAAAATTGTTAGATTTTACTCTACTTGTGGGGACATTTAGTCCTCAGTAGTATGTTTAAAACAATAATCCGCCTGCACTTGTATCTACCTCCAATACCTGACACCTACCACTATGCCCTCAGAAACACTGGATAAAACCTAAAGGTTGAAACGGCAGCAGTGTTGAGATGGTGTGTGAATTCTTCCTCTGACAGTTCAACATCTGACAGTTCCTCAACCTCAGCTGCATCACTCCAATTCATAAATGCTCTCAACTAGAGATGTGCAAAGTACTGTTTTTAATTCTGCTCCCAGTTATTATTTTTGTTTGGATCTGTCCATGATAGTTTTTCAATTACTAAAAAAAAAAGCCTAATTAAAACTGCTGTGACTCAGACCAGGCACTTAGTAAGAATGAAAAAATAAATCCTGTAAAAGCATCATGCAGCATTGCTTATCCCTGCACCACACCGGCTTGTGCAAAACCTTGTTATCTACACTTTGTGAAGCATGCACTATATCAGAAATTATTATTCATACAGGACACTTTTTCGATGGAATAAAAACGTGTTCTATTCCCTTCCAGCGGGTTTCATTCATTTGGTTTGATAGCACACAATATTGTTAGCATAGCGCTTATCCTATGTGTATTACGTCACGCTACCCAATAGAGAATTAGTGTTGAATATGGTTTACGATATTGCATGGTTGTCAAGACAGCACGACGTCACACGTTGGAGACAAAACTTCCACACCAGTGAGCGACTGTGACAATTTGTAAACAAACATGGCCACCAGGTTTGCTTCGCTAAAGCATATACACAGAACCATGGCCTCACTTTTATTTATAAATGCCTTGAGACCTCAAGAATGGCACAGGAGTAGTTTTAAGCATTAACAATAAATCTAATAGAGTAATTTTTACGATTAAAGCAATTCATATAGGTAGCAGTCTGAGTGAATGACCTTGACATCCGTAACGTCACAGCAGGAAATCTATCAGTCTCATCGCCACTTCCACTATACTAAAACACAGAGCTGACGGCAACTCCGATCCTCCACTTTGAGCTAATTTATCGCAATGCCACGTAGATGTGTTGCTGGTGGGTGCAGCTACACGACTGTAAAGGATTTATTCTTAATAATTGTAAGGATTTATTCTTGATCTCAGTTTAACCAAGACTGACATGTGCAAATATTTTGTGTTTAATCTTATGTGGAACATTCCATTGCCCTGTGCTATCATATCATATCATCAGAACAGGCTGTGCATCAAATATTTTGTGTTAATAGGCTGTGCGTAAGAAATGGCCTTTGATATCCGTCTGACTGATATGAAATGTGTAAGAACATTCTGCTTATTATTGATGTCCCCACTCAGGGCCAAGGTTTCACTCACACATACAGAAGGTTCTGAAATATCAGATTAAGTGACCATAGCAATATGATCACTACAGCCTCTCTCTCCAGCATGCATTCTTTTCTCAGTCAACATTGAGCAGAACTGCTGATAAGTGCTCACAGACTGACCCAGTTACAGATCAACACACACACACACACACACACACACACACGCACACACACGCACACACACTTGCATATAAATTCTGCTGTAGTCTTTGTCTTTTCGGCGAAGCTGTGAATAAAGACGGTGAAACTAATTTCTGGGTTCCTGTCTTGTTTCACGATTCACCCCAGAGCTCTGGGTGATATGAGGGGACCGATCTGTGAGAGGGTAATTGCTCCGGTTGGGGGCAAGAGGAAGAGACGGTGAATCTCTGACCTAACAATGACAGAATCTGGATTTACGTTGTATTCATGGCCCAAGAATGTTCAAACTGCAAAGATCTGGGCGCGTTTTGCGAGAAGTTCACGGGCACATTGGGCGCCTATGAAGTGGTCTCTCCTCTGCTCTGCACATTTTACTGAAGACTCGTACGACCTCTGATCTGTTGAGGAGCGTTGGCTATAAGCCCGTATTGAAAGAGGGTGCAGTACCAACAATTAAAGGAAAAGAAAAGTACAAGAAAAGGAAAGTATTTATTTTATTTATTTATTTTAAAAAGAAAAGTAAGTTCAGTTGCACCGGTTCTCCCAGAGTGTGAGCCGAGGGTTGTTGCTAAAACCCAGGACGGAACAGGACATGACATATTATCGCTCGGGCAGTGACCTCCCCGTGGTTGTTGCTAAAACCGGTGACGTCCCATCCTGAATTTTAGTAATTGCCTGTGTCGAGCAGTAATGGCAGAGTACTCAGTATGGACAAAATAGAGAATGAGTGGACCAGCCGTCTGATTTCTCTGCTGGATATTGCTGCCATCTCGCCCTTATATGGAAGAAGCGAATGGACGGAGAACTGAACGAACAACTGAAAGTCAGATTGTTTCAAAACAATCAGCCACAAGATCGGCCTTCTAGAAGCGAGAACACAGATGGGTAAGGTCCGACTCTCATTTGGTTACCTGCATTTAGATTAATCCATGTAACTTGTACTGTGTGTTTAAAGGGCTGATGACACGAACATGACTCTATGCAATTTCTTAAATAAACTATACAACATGGCAAACATGTTAGATTTCTGTTATAATTATGTGAAAAGAAGCTGTTGTTATGCGAATATCCAACTTTTAATTGCACAGCGCAAGAAAACTGGGTCCGTGGCTTGCGGCCATGCTGTGACGTCAGCGGAAGAACACGCTGCGGTTCTACTCAATGGAAATGGCGCATGAAAACGCCGATCTACTTGGCAGCTGGCATCACAGTTCTGAACAAAAGAACAACCAAATACTGGTACTTTAAGCAGTGATCATGATGGCATGATTTTATCTGATTTTAAATACCGTAAAATACCAAATAATAGCCGAGTTCCAATTAACCGCCGAGTTCCCTTTAACGGCCGGGTGTACGCGTGTGTTGTGACAAATAAAGGCCGGTTCCGAATACTCGCCGGGGTCTAAAAAAAAAAAAGGGTCCGAACGTTCTATCTAGAATCTTGAGGCCCAGCACTTTTCTGGTTTTCTGGTGTTTAAACGATTTTGCATTGCATAGTTTTCTACCGAAACAATATGAATGAATGAATGAATGAATGAAATTATTTCTATAATACTGTTTACAACATTTTGTTACGTGATAATAAACATGCCATTTCAATGTTATAATCTTGGTCTACCGTAATATTTCTTGAGGAATGCAACTCCGTAACTTTTGACAGATGTCTTAGCCAATTACGTTTGACATGGGTGTGTGGGATATCACTTACGTCATCGAATGAGGAATACCCAGCGTGTGTGGTGACATTGAGGACTGCGGGTTTCCAAGGTTGGACTGCTGCTTCTGTTAAACGACCTAAATTGCCGAATGCATGCGTCAAAGCACACACTGAGTTTTATTAAAGACCTTATACCATTTCACTTGCCCTTACCCATTCGGATCTGGAAGACGCTTTACAAAAAAGGTGAGAGCGTTCTAACATGCATTTCAGTCTGCTCGCGGCCAATCTAATCCAAGGGGCCTTTTCAACAAGTAATCTGTCGTGCAAGTTGGGCAGAAGCACGCGTCAGGCAGGCAACATGTAGGCCTACAAGTCAGTAACCTATTCAACTAACTTTCATCCGAACTTTAAGTTTTCTACGGGGTCGAGCCACCGTACCAACTCACTCGGGGAATAGGCTCATATCGGCCAAATAGGGAGACGTCTTGGAGAGAAACGTGATGCAAGATGACAGTATGTAGCCACTGCAGGTCACTTATTTTTCAGCATAAGAAAAAACCCTTTGGTTTGACACTTCGCACCCTAATTATGTTGCTTCAACGTCGCGCCCTCCATGCAATTTCAGATTGACAGACATCGCGAAGCGCAAAGGGTGGAGGCTGCATGGGTGAGGGTGATAGCAAGTGACCATAACTTTGCAGAGTAATTAAATCACAGTGCTGCGCACAGACAATGGTGTGGTTTCTTGATTATTTTGTAAAGCATGCGCTTAACTAGTCATTAACAGGAAAAGGTGTGTGATTTATCCTTTATCCACCCCGACTGTGCCATGCGAAGATGCATTCTGCGTCTTCAAAATTCCCCGAAGTCGGCACCGTGCTATCTGTAATCTAACTCTAAACAAACTGTAAGTTATACTGGTTAAAAGTAGGCCTATCTGAGAATGATTTTTTTCCCCGTTTTGAGGTAGATTTTGGGGAAGGTGTTTGTGAAGAAGGAATTAATCGCCTGTTCCAAATAGCCGCCTAGTCTCTAATACGCGCCGGGTCTCTTACGTGATTGAGACAAATAATCGCCCGGGCTATTATTTGGTATTTTACGGTAAATGAGATTGATAATAATGTGAATGTTCACAACTAGTACATACAAACTCTGCAGCTTCTGATTCAGCAGCTGCGTCATACTCCGCAAAAACATCAGCAAGAACATACAATATAAATGGAAATGCAATACACTAAGCTCAAATGACTTTTGGAAAGTATAATTTCTAAATTTTTTCTACATATTCTTGAAGTCGGTCATCGGGGTACTTGCTACTGTTCCCTAACAACACATGGCAAAGGGTAAAGTGTAGTGTTGCTACGAGTACTTGCTAAAGCCTCCGGTGGAAGATCCTTGATGTGCTGATAAGACATACAGTTCTATATAACACACAAGTGTCACGATAATCACAAAACAGATGCAAATTGTTAAAATACCTAATTTTTAAGCAATCATGTATTGATCTCTTCCGAATAGAATCTATGATAGCCTACCCTCTTTACCCTTTGCCTCTCGTTGCTAGGCGGCAGTTACATGAAAGCCGCAAGCTTTCACAAGCAAATACATGACTGATATCACGCCGACTTTATGATTACATTTATGATTATCATGAATGTGTACTCTATGATGTGTACTCTATGAGCGCTCTGGAGCGAGCCACTTCCAAGATGGCCGCGCAGACCGCATGGTTACTATTTTTAGCATCATGTCGGAGCACTCTATAGCTCTACATACCTTTATCTTATGTCGTTTCTCAACACATGTTCTGACAGGAGGACTGTCTTTGGAGGAGTCGCCTTGTCCCAGGCGACTGCTGGATCCGGCATAGCTACTAGTAGACCCCCTCCGGAATACTGTAGGCACTGCTGATGGTAGCAACACACGTTTGTGCTGAACTGAACACCCAAGAGATTCTTTTAAGCTGGGAAGGGTGTCAAAACAATCCAAATCGAAGTGTTCAGAGCACAGGACGGATGTTGGTGAGGGCTCCCACTTGTCACGAGTGCGCCTGACTTGCTTCACCCACTTCACATGCAGCTCGGGATCTCTGGGAAACTTGAATAAACTTACCCCATCCTTGTGGGTTTTGGAGCAAAAGCTGGCAACACAACGCGAAGGCATAATAACTATATAAAAATAATGTATAATAATGTATAATAATAATACTAATAATGATAAATTGAACATCTGTCGCATCAACAACAAACTGGTAAGTTAGGAGGAAGATTCTTTCACTGACGTCATATAGCTCCTCCTCCTCATTCGTCTCCTGGGTGCTGCAGTCCCGTCAAATTTGCCCAAATAGCCGTGTTTTTTATCATAACTTGTAAAATAGGCACCTTTGTGAATTAATATATGGATCATCGGGAATTACTTTTTATGTTATAAAACATTGCCAAAGATGTCAAAAACGTGTCATCAGCACTTTAAGTTAGCGGTATAAGATTATTTAATTTGCTTCAGAATGTGATTGTCTCAGTTCATCTGATTATTTAATGAGCCTTTTACGTTTTATCAGTGAAAATGCATGCATGTACATGTACGTTGCATAAGTTATAACACCCATCCTGTTTTAATGAGAGTCAACCCACAATCAGTGAAGTCAAATCAGTCTTAGTTGAGCGAGTCGGTAACGCTATTTCTTACTTTCACCATAAATTTTTATTTATATGACTTTGGTCTATAGCTGTAAAAAGCCTCGGCCTTAAAATTGTTTCCCACTGTGACGTCACGCACTCAGGGCTGGCTGGCTCAGCGGGGCAGCACCAATCACAACTTTGCGGTCAATTTGAACTCTCAAAAATATATATTTTTTATTCCCATTTATGCAGCATACAAGATTCAAGGATGGAGAGACTATCCACTCAGAAATTTATTTAAAAATAAAGGTTTTGTGTATCTCCTTTAAATATGGAAGATTTTGAGAGAATTTTGGAAGAGAAAGACATGCTGAACACCCGAAAGGAATGTGAATGTATAATAATAATATTGGCTGGCTTTTTTCATGGTATATCAGATATTACATTAATGGCATTTAGCAGACACTCTTATCCAGAGCAACAGACAACACACCCAGCAGCCTGGGGAACAGTTGGGGCTTAGGTGCCTTGCTCAAGGGCACTTCAACCATTCCTGCTGGTCAAAGGAATCAAACTGGCAACCTTTTAGTCCCAAAGCTGTGTCTCTAAACTTTAGGCCATGGCTTCCACAAAACCACACAGACACAGGGAGAACATGCAAAGTCCATACAGAAAGGCACCCATCAGCCCCTGGACTTGAACCCAGAATCTTCTTGCTATGAGGTAACAGTGCTAACCACTACACCACCATGCCGCCCTTTGTCTTCGATTTGTTCAATATCATGCTAGCTGAGTGGAATATGTCTGATATACCACTCAATGCCAGCCAATATTATTGAAATATCATATTACTCTCTGATGTGGATTCCATTGCTATGCAGGCTAAAGTTGGCAGTTTGCGGGTTGGGATGTGTTTGGATGGTTGATTAATGTATATTTTTGGGCAGTGTGGATTGGCTCTCATCATTAGTCTGGCTAACGCGACTGCAAAGCTCTACGAGCTATTGGTCTGGCCAAGATATTAAGCCCAACCGTCTCCCAGAGCCCGTGGTTGACCCGCCTCCCTGAAATGCCTCAGTTTGCTACTGGTCGAAGCCAGAAAAGGCTGTGACGAAGCTTAAACCAATCACATCACTCTTTCCTCTGACGTATGTGACGCGACGGGGCTAACTGGTAGATTAAACCATAGACATCCTATTATTAAACTCTTACCGAAGTCGGTCGGAAGCAAGGCGAAAACATCCTTCCTTTCAATAAATACCTCCAGGGCTGCTCTTTGCTCCGTTTTCAATGAGAACTTCCCGTTGAATGCTTTCAATACAGCATTCGTGAATGAAGCGCTTCCGGCATAGATTCTGTAAACAATCTATGGCTTCCGGTCGCAGTTCTACTACGTCAGTGCCTTGAACATGCCTCTACCCAGGGCCGTTGGAGATGCTCAAAGTTGATTGGTTCCTGATTTTTCGGGAGCTTGGAAGAGCTGTAGATAGCTTGCCTGGCCAGACTAAGCTCGCAACAGGCCCTCGTGTTGCATCACGCTTAGGATGGGCGGGCCCAGGCTATCTCATAATGGGTTAGGTATTAAAAAACCCTGACCTGCTTATCTCTATTGTCTTGGACATATTCCTGCCTCAGGATCAGTGTTCTTGAGAAAGATTCTGGATCCACCTCCACCCTGGGCAGGATAACGTGTTCAGTGAATTTATTTACACACCCTTTGCCTTTGAGCAGTCTTTAGATCCTCTCATTTAGTATTCCACCTTTCTTCTGGACATTTCCAGAAATGGTAGATGAGTTACAAGAGACTGACAACGCTTCTTTTCAAACTGTTTATCTTTTGATTTTGCCTTAGATTTTAAAATGTTGCCTTTTTGCAGGTTTCATTTTTAGCTTTGTTTAAATATACGAGTAAATTGGA
This sequence comes from Neoarius graeffei, assembly GCF_027579695.1. Taxonomy (NCBI): domain Eukaryota; kingdom Metazoa; phylum Chordata; class Actinopteri; order Siluriformes; family Ariidae; genus Neoarius; species Neoarius graeffei. Next base: position 80,392,142 of record NC_083579.1, on the reverse strand, counting down.
TAAAATGCTTTAAATTTTTACTATCTATTTAAATTGTAAATAAAACAGATGTTCCTTGTTTTTTTTCATGCAAAAACCATGGGGATACATTTAATATATTGTACATGACTGCAGAAATGCCAGATCTCCTTAAGATGAAGGCTCCATCTGATGTGCCTGTACATGTGGTACTGCACACAGATTCTGAAGAACCAGGAGTTGTTTGTTTTTTTTAAATGGATGTCATTCATAATATTTCACAAATGATGTGAACGCAGACGCCATTATTTTCACTTTGCTTCCACAATGCAATCATGAAATGAATCACTTTTGCAGGATATAGAATCGTTTCATGTGACGTGTAGAGAGGGAGCATGAAGTGGAGAGTCGGGAAAAGTAAAAATATGAGTCAGGTGGTATGAGTTAGTGCGGCATTTAGCGCTAATAAAATGATAGCCACCTAATAAACATGCAATAATACAAGTATGTACAACCCATTATTTTTCTTCACAGAGAAGGAATTGCTTACTTTTTCTCCATTTCAATGTATATGTGCGCCACAATGATATCAAACTCCAGCCAGTCAAAACCAGAACCAAATCCATACTGCAAAAATTGGAATATGTACTTGGTTAGATTTAAAATATATATATGTATACTTTGCATAAAAACACACGTGCAGGAGAATAGTGTAGGAGTTGCAGAATGCCAGTGACCTGAGTTCGAGCCTCAGTTTGGGTGACAGTGTGCAATTCGGTCTTATTGAAGGCTTTGAAAATACATGATCAAATCACATTGGGTGAATGAAAACAAATTGTGTTAATGTAACTCAATTCATTCACATGAATCCAATGTAGTCAATTAAATTAGCTTTTTTTCCCCTTTTTTTCTTTTTTGTCAGTGCAGAAACCACTGCATGAACCAGAGGCAACATGTAAATTGATAGCTTTTAACTTTTAAATGTATGGTTGGTAGTCAGGCATGCAGAGATGTGTGAAAATATTGTTATTTCAATATAATATAGTAGTTTTTACTTCAGAACAGCATGCTTATATACAGCGAGTATAAAGTAAGAAGTAAAGATAAATATTAACATTCTGATGTAACACTATACGCATTAGTTCATTGTGGACATGAAGAAAAGGGATACTGTTAAAGTACACACACACACACACACACACACACACACACACACGTATATGCACACTCCTGGGCCACGTTCCAGTACACCGAAAGAGTTGCTCTCGTTTCGTCCTCTTTTGCAAGATGGGACATGTAGACTGAAACTGGGCGTGAGTCCCGGTCTGAGGACAACACGTGAGTGAGATGATGATAGTTATGCCTCTGTGTGTGTGTGTGTGTGTGTGTGTGTGAGAGAGAGAGAGAGAGAGAGAGAGAGAGAGAGGATATTTGTGCATTTATAGTTTTGATTTATATCTCTAATTTAAAAACAAACGGCCGAACACCTTTTTCATGTCTGAGATTAAATAGAATATTGAGCTGATTATTAAACCTGTGTACGTGTGTGTGTGTGTGTGTGTGTGATGGTGGTCCGGGCATGTCCAAGTTACTCTCGATGTGGTAATACATCCTGGAAATCTGTGCACCCCCACTATCCCACGGGAACATCCCAACTCATCCAGAAAAGAGGAGGAGAGAAGAGAGGTGAGAGAGGACAAAGCTGCAAATAAATAATCAGATGCCTATCATCCAAGGGAAAGGAAAAATGATAAACACTCACACATCATTCACAGGAGAGTAATGAGGGATACTTTCACACACTCACGCCCCATTGGCAGCCATCTGCCCAGGAGAAGCCCATAGGCCAGTGTTTGGGATTAACAGCACTAATCTCCCTCTCTCTCTCTCTCTCTCACACACACACACACACACACACACACACACACACACACACACACACACATTATTACCATTGTATTAAATCACCTTTCCTTTTAATAACACTTTTTAATCATATAGGAACTAAGGATCATAATTGTTGCACTTTTTCAATTGGAAATTTTGTCCCTTCTTTGATACAAGACTTCAGCTGCTCAACAGTCCGTGGTCACCGTTGTCTGATTCTCCTCTTCATGATGCTCCATAAATTTCAGTAGGAGACAGATCTGGACTGGCAGTAGGCCAGTCAAGCACACACACTCTATATCTATGAAGCCATGCTGTTGCCGAATGAGGCTTGGTATTGTCCTGCTGAAATAAGCATGGACTTCCTGGGAAGAGATGTCACCTTGATGGCAACATATGTCTCTCAAAATCCCAATATATGCCTCCGCGTCAATGGTACTTTCACACACATGCAACTTACCCATGCCATGGGCACTGATGCCCCCCATACCATCACAGATGCTGGCTTTTGCACTTTTCTCTGATAACAAACTGGATGGTTGTGTTCACCTTTGGCACTGAGAACTCAACATCTGGATTTCATGAAAACAAGCTGAAAGGTGGACTCATTTGTCCACAGCACATGTTTCCACTGTCTTTTGGTCCATGTGAGATGAGTTCGGGCCCAGAGAAATCAGTGGCGTTTTTGCACAGAATTGATGAATGGCTAACTGCGAGCTGGCCTAGTGGTTATCGTGTCTACCTTTCCACTCGGGAGCTCATGAGTTCTACTTGTGGTTGGTTCATACCAAAGACCATTATCAAAATAATACCTACTGCCATCTGGTGAGGCATGCCACAATGCAGATGTGAGCAGGCAGTCAAACTTCCATGGTTACCAGAGGACCAGCCCCCCACTATATTCCCACCTATGTGAGAGGCCAGGGGCTACGGAAACGGAGATCGGTGCCACCCAATGTGCCTCACGTACCTGGTTAGTACTGGGACAGGAGACTGCCTAGGAAGACCAGGACCTGGCACAGGAAAGGACTTTGAACTTTTGATGAATAGCTTTCTTCTTGTGTAATACAGTTTCAGGTTGTATTTCTGGATGCAGCAGCAGACTGTGTTAAGTGATGACAGTTTTCTGAAGTACTCCTGAGCCCATGCAGCTATATTTGTCACATTATCGTGACAGTTTCTCAGGCAGTGCCATCTGAGGGCTCAAAGGTCACACCCATTCAACAGTGGTTTCTGAAGTTGCCCTTTACACACTGAGATGTCTCCAAATTCCCTGAATCTTTTCACAATTTTATGTACTGTAGATTTTGAAAGATCTAAAAGCTCTACAATCTTACACTGAGACATGTTCTTTTTGAATTGACGAACAATTCTCTCACAGATTTTGGCACAAATCAGTGAGCCACGACCCATCCTTGCTTACAAAGACTGAGCTTTGGTGCTGCTCCTTTTAAACCCAATCATGATGCCCTCACCTGTTACCAGTTAACCTGCTGATTGTGGAATCTTCCAAAATGATGTTACTTGAATATCCTATAAACTTTTCAATCTGATTTTGCATCTGTCACAATTATTTTGAGTGTGTTGCAGGCATCAAATTTTAACTTTGTTTATATTTACAAAATACAATTAAGTTGGGGCGGCACGGTGGTGTAGTGGTTAGCGCTGTCGCCTCACAGCAAGAAGGTCCTGGGTTCAAGCCCCGGGGCCGGCGAGGGCCTTTCTGTGTGGAGTTTGCATGTTCTCCCCGTGTCCGTGTGGGTTTCCTCCGGGTGCTCCGGTTTCCCCCACAGTCCAAAGACATGCAGGTTAGGTTAACTGGTGACTCTAAATTGAGCGTAGGTGTGAATGTGAGTGTGAATGGTTGTCTGTGTCTATGTGTCAGCCCTGTGATGACCTGGCGACTTGTCCAGGGTGTACCCCGCCTTTCGCCCGTAGTCAGCTGGGATAGGCTCCAGCTTGCCTGCGACCCTGTAGAAGGATAAAGCGGCTAGAGATAATGAGATGAGATGAGACAATTAAGTTGGTCAGTAAAACTATTCAGAATATTTCCTTTGTAATTTTGTCAGTTAAATAAAGGGTCACATGAATTAATAAATCACAAATTTTTGTTTTTATTGTGTTTGGAAAATATTCCAACTTTTCTGGAAATGGGGACTAATACACACACACATACACACAGTGTCTTGCAGAAGTATTCATCCCCCTTGATGTTTGTCCTGTTTTGTCGCATTACAAGCTGAAAGTAAAATGGATTTTGGGGGGTTTAGTACCATTTGATTTACACAACATGCCGACCACTTTAAAGGTGCAAATAGTTTTTTTTTTTAAATTGTGACACCAACAATAATTAAGATGAAAAACAGAAATCTGGAGTGTGCATAGGTATTCACCCCCCCCCCCCCCCCAAAAAAAGTCAATATTTTGCCACCTTTTGCTGCAATTACAGCTGCAAGTCTCTTAGGGTATGTCTTGATTAGCTTAGCAAAGCCTTTCTCAACTGGGGTGCCGCTAGGGGTGCCGTCAAAATATTATATATTCTAACATTGAAATAAATAAAATGAATTAAAATTCCAAAAAACGATAGTTACACTAATGCAGATCATCGCCGCCTCATGCATCATCAGAATTTGTCTCATGGCCCCCTTTCCCATGTCACAACATCACTGCCGGGGTCAGCGTATGGTCAGCATGATTGTGTATATTTTATATGGGGGTGCCTTGAGAATTTGCATACTTCCGAAGGGTGCCGTGACTGAAAAAAGGTTGAGAAATGCTGGCTTAGCACATCTAGTCATTGGGATTTTTGCCCATTCCTCAAGGCAAAACTGCTCCAAATCCTTCAAGTTAGATGGGTTGTTTTGGTGTACAGCAATCTTCAAGTTATGCCACAGATTTTCAATTGGATTGAGGTCTGGGCTTTGATTAGGCCATTCCAAGACATTTAAATGTTTCCCTTTAAACCACTCCAGTGTAGCTTTAGCAGTATGTTTAGGGTCATTGTCCTGCTGGAACATGAACCTTCGTCCCAGTCTCAAACCTCTGGCTGACTCAAACAGGTTTTCCTCCAGAATTGCCCTGTATTTAGTGCCATCCACCTTTCCTTCAATCCTGACCAGCTTTCCTGTCCCTGCAGATGAAAAACATCCCCACAGCATGATGCTGCCACCACCAAGCTTCACTGTAGGAATGGTGTTCTCAGGGTGTTGGGTTTGTGCCACACATGGCATTTCTTATGATGGCCAAAAAGATAAATTTTTGTTTCATCTAACCAGAGGATCTTCTTCCATGTGTTTGAGGAGTCTGCCACATGCTGTTGGGCAAACATGTTTTCTTAAGCAATGACTTTTTTCTGACCACTCTTCCATAAAGCCCCACTCTGTGGAGTGTATGGCTTAAAGTGGTCCTATGGACAGATACTCCCATCTCTGCTGTGGATCTTTGCAGCTCCTTCAGTGTTATCTTTGGTGTCTTTGTTGCATCTCTGATTAATGCCCTCCTTGCCTGGTCTGTGAGTTTTGGTGGGCGGGGCCTTCTCTTCTCAGGTTTGTAGTGGTGCTATATTCTTTCCATTTTGCTATAATGGATTTAATGGTGCTCCGTGGGATATTCAAAGTTTGGGATATTTTTTATAACTCAACCCTGATCTATACTTCTCCACAACTTTGTCTTTGACCTGTTTTGAGTACTCCTTGGTTAGCACTGTCACCTTGCAGCAAGAAGGTTCTGGGTTTGAGCCCAGTGGCCAAGGGGGGCCTTTCTGTATGGAGTTTGCATGTTCTCCCCGTGTCTGTGTGGGTTTCCTCCGGGTGCTCCGGTTTCCCCTACAGTCCAAAGACATGCAGGTTAGGCTAATTGGTGGATCTAAATTGACTGTAGGTGTGAATGTGAGTGTGAATGGTTGTGTGTCTCTATGTGCCAGTCCTGCAATGATCTGGCGACTTGTCCAGGGTGTACCCCGCCTTTCGCCCATAGTCAGCTGGGATAGGCTCCAGCTCACCTGCAACCCTGCACAGGATAAGCGGTTACGGATAATGGATGGGTGGATATAAACAAACCAACAAAATGACAATAACAATTTGTGGAAAATGCTATAATAATTCTTGAAAAAAGATACATTCTTAACATCAAATACTTTTATTCCATATTTTGTGCTTTTTTTGTATTTTTAAGGGTTTTGTTTTTGAGTAGAGTTTTTATTTTGTCCTCGGTTGGTTCAGCAACATGCTCCACCATTTTGTTTTTCTCTAATCATGGTATATAAGCTAATATCCTAGTCATAGAGTAGCCAATCAGAGTGCATGATTGCTCATATCCAGAGAATGTGGATAGAATAATATAGTATATATAGTATATTATAGTATAATATTATATCCATCCATCCATCCATCCATCCATCCATCCATCCATCCATCCATCCATTTTCTGCTGCTTATCTGGGTCCGGGTCATGGGGGTAGCAGCAGTGGTGGTTCTAGACCAAAATTACTAGGGGGGCCAAGGTGGGGCCAGTGTTTTTTCGGGGGGGGCACATATAAGGACAAAACATGGCAATATTTAAGCGTTCAAAATGTTTTGTTTAGTTTATTTAAAACCAAAACAAAATACATTGAGCATAAATACAATGAGATAAACATTCTGTCTCAATAACCTAAACATAAAATAAACTGTGCTCAAAAATCTTATTATTGGAGTGTCATCCAAACACTTGCTGATATCTGGAGAAAGATGAATACAGTAAATATGAGAGTGCAACTGAGAACAACATTTATTTATCATTATTCATTTATTAATTTATTATTATATCTATTATTTTTATTTTATATTTATTAATTATTATTCAGACTTCACACTTTCAGGGTAGGCTATATGAATTGTAGGCCGACATTGCTCACACGCACACACATTTGTTCAACATCACAAACCTGATGGTGCTGTACTTGATATGCATTCGTGAATCTGGTTGGTTGTCGTGAATGACTCGTTGGGTTGTCCCTCATTCTGTCTCTCAATCTGATCCTGAATGTCTTCATCCTCACTCTCAGATTGCCTTTCAGATGCCTCACTTTCCACCTCTCCAACCACCACCTCTGGCTCTCTCTCCACCTCTGGCTCTCTCTCTTTACTCCTTACTCTCTCTATGTTCCTTTTTGCCAACAGGGGCAAAAAAGGACATAATGTCCTTCTTGCTCCTTTTCATGATGATAGCCTACAGTAGGCCTATACTAAAAAGTAAACGGAGAGGAATGTAGCCTCTACATATCACAAGGCCATTCAAGTTTTACTAGAAGGTTAAACACTGTCGGTTATTTTACCCATTTCCCAAAAATATTAAGTTAGGCTACTTATTGCTGTGCAACGCACTTTTAAGAAAGCACAATAAAACAGATTTATTATTGTAGTGAACAACAGCAGTAAAACATGGATATGTGCAAACACTGACGTTACGAAATTGAATAATTTTACTTACCTTCACCTCTTTGCAGTAGCCTAGCCCTTGCAGGACTGCAGCTGTTATCTCTCACATCCGAAGTTTACAATTCGCGCTGCTGCTGGTCTTTCTGCTGCAGGTAACAGTGTGCGTGTAGCACTTTAAGGAGTCTATGTAGAACACTCCATCATGTCAGTTCCGATCTTCAAGCCAGCGCACGTCGAAATTAATAAATCTTATTATCTGTTCAGCACAGGGGCCACAACAGGGGCCAGGAGCAATTTTACAGGGGCACTGCCCCCCCCCGGCCCCCATTTAAAACCGCCTATGGGTAGCAGCCTAAGTAGAGCAGCCCAGACTTCCCTCTCCCCGGCCACCTCCACCAGTTCTTCCGGGTGAATACTGAGGTGTTCCCAGGCCAACCAAGAGATGTAATCTCTCCAGCATGTCCTGGGTCTGCCCTGGGGTCTCCTCCTGGTTGGGCATGCCCAGAGAACCTCCCCTGGGAGACATCCAGGGGGCATCCTAACAAGGTGCCCGAACCACCTCAACTGACTCCTTTCGATGTGGAGGAGCAGTGGTTCTATTCTGAGTCTCTCCCAAATGACCAAGCTTCTCACCCTGTCTCTAAGGGAGAGCCCAGCCACCCTGTGGAGAAAACTCATTTCTACCGCTTGTATCCGTGATCTCATTCTTTCGGTCACTACCCACAGCTCATGACCATAGGTGAGGGTGGGAACATAGATAGACCAGTAAAATTGAGGGCTTTGCCTTTTGCTCAGCACTCTTCACCACAACAGACTGGTTTAACGTCTGCATCACTGCTGACGCTGCCCCGATCCATCTGTCCAACTCCCGCTCCCCCCTACCCTCACTCGTGAACAAGACCCTGAGATACTTAAACTCCTCTACTTGAGGTAGCAACTCCCCCCGACCCGAAGTAGGCACGCCACCCATTTCTGGCTGAGCACCATGCTCACAGACTTGGAGGTGCTGATCCTCATCCCAGTTGCTTCACACTTGGATGCAAACCATCCCAGTGCGTGCTGTAGGTCACCGATTGATGAAGTCAACAGGACCATATCATCCACAAAAAGCAAAGACACGATCCTGATGCCACCAAACTGGACACCCTCCGCTCCTTGGCTGTGCCTAGAAATTCTGTCCATAAAAGTTATGAACAGAACCTGTGACAAAGGGCAGCCCTGGTGGAGTCCCACATGCACCAGGAACAAATCTGGCTTACTGCCAGCAATGTGAACCAAACTCCTGCTCCAGTCATACAGGGTCCGAATGGCCTGCAGCAGTGGGCCCCGAACCCCATACTCCCGAAGCACCCCCCAGAGGGCACCCCAAGGGACACAGTCATAAGCCTTCTCCAGGTCCACAAAACACATGTAGACTGGTTGGGCAAACCTCCATGCACCCTCCAGTACACTTGCAAGGGTAAAGAGCTGGTCCAGTGTTCCACGACCAGGACAAAAACCGCATTGTTCTTCCTGAATCCAAGGTTCAACTATCGACCGGACTCTCCTCTCCAGCACCCCAGCATAGGCTTTCCCAGGATGGCTGAGAAGTGTGATCCCCCTATAGTTGGAACACACTCTCCGGTCCCCCTTTTTAAAAAAGGGGGACCACCACCCTAGTCTGCCAATTCAGAGGCACTGTCCCCAACCTCCACGCAATGTTGAAGAGGCATGTCAGCCAAGACAGCCCAACAACATCCAGCGCCTTCAGGAACTCAGGACAAATCTCATCCACCCTCAGAGCCTGGCCACTGAGGAGCTTTTTAACCACCTTGGCAACCTCAGCCCCTGTGATGGGCGAGTCCTCCCAAGCACCCTCAGACTCTGCTTCCTCCTTGGATGACATGAAGGTGGGATTGAGGAGATCCTTGAAGTATTCCTTCCACCGCCAGACAATGTCCCCAGTTGAGAACAACAGCGCTCCATCCCTACTATAAACAGTCGGGACAGAGCACTGCTTCCCCTTCCTGAGCCACCAGAAGATTTGCCAGAATCTCTTCGAGGCTGACCGAAAGTCACTTTCCATGGCCTCACCAAACTCCTCCCACACCCAAGTTTTTGCTTCGGTGACCACCAGAGCCGTGTTTCGCTTGGCCTTTTGGTATCTGTCAGCTGCCTCTGGAGATCCACAGGCTAACCAAGTCCAATAGGACTCCTTCTTCAGCTTGACAGCTCCCCTCACTGCAGGTGTTGACCACTGGGTTTGGGGATTACCGCCACAACAGACACCAACAACTTTGCAGCTCTGCATGGCCGCTTCATCAATGGAGGTATGGAACATGGTCCACTCGGACTCAATGTCCCCATCCTCCCCTGGTATGCAGTTGAAGCTCTGCCAAAGGTGGCAGTTGAAGATCAGATAGATGGGAGCCTCCGCCAGACATTCCCAGCATACCCTCACTACATGTTTGGGCCTACCAGGTCTGTCCAGGCTCCTCCCCCGCCATCTGATCCAGCTCGCCACCAGGTAGTGATCAGTTGACAGCTCTGCTCCTCTCTTCACCTGAGTGTCCAAGACATACAGTCACAGATCAGATGAAACGACTACAAAGTCAATCATCGATCTATGGCCTAGGGTGTCCTTGTCCCACGTGCACTTATGGACACCCTTATGTTCGAACATGGTGTTTGTTATGGCCAAACTGTGCATGACACAGAAGTCCAACAACAGAACACCGTTCGGGTTCAGATCAGGCAGGCCGTTCCTCCCAATCACACCCCTCCAGGTCTCACCGTCATTGCCCACGTGAATGTTGAAGTCCCCCAGTAAAACAATGGAGTCCCATTGTAGTGCACTGTCTAGTACCCTACTCAAGGACTCCAAGAAGGCCGGGTACTCTGAACTACCATTTGGCGTATAAGCGCAAATGACAGTCAGAGACCGTTCCCTGACCCAAAGGCGCAGGGAAATGACCCTCTTGTTTACTGGGGAGAACTCCAATGTTAGCACGCCAAACTGAAGGACTACCAATAGCCCCCCCTGCCCAGCACCGCTCACCCTTGGCAACTCCAGCATGGAAAAGAGTCCAACCCCTCTCCAGGAAATTGGTTCCAGAGCTCAAGCTATGCATTGTGGTGAGCCCAACTATATCTAGTCAGTACCTCTCAACCTCACACACAAGCTCAGGCTCCTTCCCCACCAGAGAGGTGACAGTCCATGTCCCAAAAGCCAGTTTTGTCAGTCAGGGATCAGTACGCAAGGGCCTCCGCCTTTGGCTGCCACCCGATCCACAATGCACCAGACCCTTACGGCACATCCTGTGGGTGGTGGGTCCACAAGAGAATGGTTCCATGTTGCTCATTCAGGCTAGGCCAGGCCAGGCTCCACAGACATAGGCCCGGCCACTGGGAACTCACCAACGAGCCCCTCCCTCAGGCCTGGTTCCAGGGTGGGGCCACGGTATCCCTGGTCTGGGCGAGGGCACTCAGATTCTTGCTGTCTCTCTCATAAGGGTCTTCAGAACCACTCTTTGTCTGACCTCTCATCTAGGACCTGTTTGCCTTGGGACACCCTACCAAGGGCAAATACCTCCGACAACATAGCTCCTAGAATCACTGAGGCACTCAAACCTCTCCACCACATTAAGGTGGCAATTCAAGGAGGGGGTATAATATTATAGTATATGTAGTATAATATCTAATAGTGTTTTAGACTCATTGCCAAAAACATGCAACAGGTGAAAGCTATTAACTCCTATTGAGAGGCATAGAAGGGAGACACAATTCCACACATGCTCACACACACATATACACACTCACTCTTTTTAAATGTGTGACGGTTTTTGCCCCATGATCATGATTGCTGATCCCGTGCTAATATCCTGAAGAGTCATTCACCTCACATCCAGGAAACTGTCAGTGTGACATTACACACCAGTCTTACTGTGTATGAGTCTGCTTATCTGTATATTAAAAAAAAAAGACACTCTGCAGTGAAATAGGAGCCAAATGTAACTTACATGGTGTGTGTGTGTGTGTGTGTGTGTGTGTGTGTGTGTGTGTGTGTGTGTGTGTGTGTGTGTGTGTCTAAGGGTGTGGGGAAACATTTCTTACTTATGTGCCTGAATGTGATTAAAAGAAATGCATTCCTGACTTCCTCCTCTTGAGTAATTCATATGCTGAGATGTGTTTAACATATGGTTGTGGGAGTGAAGTGCAGGTCACCTCCAGGAACAGGAGAGTCTCATAACTCTTGGAGAAAACAGGATAAAGAATGTCAGAAGTTTCAAGTATCTTGGGTATACCATCATGAACTCTGAGCACACCTCATTCTCTGTCCATGCAAGAATCAGGGCAGAATTCCAAAAATGGAATGAGTTAAAGCATGTGTTGACTGACAAGCGCATACGGCTGGCGACTAAAGTTAAATTTTTGATAATGTGTGTATGATCACACCTGCTCTATAGTGTCCAAGCATGGGAACTGTCAGAGTATGAGCTCAGCAAAGTGGAAATGATATGGCATGGTTTTCTTAGAAAAATGGTAAGCGGAGGTTTTGAGCGCAAGAATTCCCCGAGTTGGGTTGATTGTAGAAAGGATAAGGATCCAAACACACAAGTGGAGGGTGATATTAACTGGAGCTTTAAGATATCCAATAAACAGCTATGGGATATAATCAGAACACCCTCAATTCGTGACTTCTGTTATCTGCAATATCTCAAATATATAGGTCACGTATGCCGGCTGGAAAATGGCGGACTCCAGAAGCAGGTGCTGTTCGACATGAGAAATTCAAGAAGGATATGGAATAGAGTAGAAAGGCTGCTAAGCATCAATACACAGCAGGCTAGAAGGACCATGGTGGATAGAGTGAAGTTTATGCAACTGCTAGATTGTGCATTCAGTCAGGAGAGCCCGAAGGCCATGTGTGAGCCAAGAAGGAAACCACGATGATGATGATCACAGATGTAATGAAAGTAGCGTTTATTTGGTGCAATATGATATTTAGAGCCAGTTTGCATTTTAGCAAGAACAATGCAGGTTAATCCATTATCCAGAAAAAAAAGAAAAAGAAAAACAGACCACAATCAAAACTAGAGAGTGTTAAACACTCTACATTTGGGGTGTAACACACTGCTACTATTTGTATGTGTTTAATGGTCCAAATATTCATACTGTATCTGTAATTGGAAGTGGGTGTGGCCTACATTTTCTTGTTCTCTCTCTCTCTCTCTCTCTCTCTCTCTCTCATTTTAGTATGAGCCCTATTACTATGTTCCCAGAAACACTCCCAGCACTATCAGCAGGATCTGTGAAGGATCAGGTTCTGACAGTTCCTCAACCTCATCTACATCACACAAGTTTATAACTGATTTACAGCTGAGATCTCTCCAGTCACACAACAGCTACCAACCAGGCAGGGCAAAGGTGAACACATGCTTCTTTTGAGACCCATGATGCCAGACAAGAGCATTTTTTTTTAACTGCTGCTCATACTACATCAAAAGGCAGTGTAATACACTCAGAGGAAAGAGCTATAGCCCTCTTCCACATACATGAAATCATGATTCCTAGTATCATTATGATTGACAAGAGATGGAGTGTATGCCATCCCTTTGTTCTCTCGACTCATGGAGTCATCGGTATTAGAAAAACACAATCTTCCAATGATATTCTGTTGTGTAATTTTCTCATAAATGTACTTGGTTCTCTTTCCTAAAATATAAACAAACTCGTAGCCTGAAGCATGAACCAGGCAGTTACTAAGGATGAATGAATGAATGAATGAATGAATGAATGAATGAATGAATGCTGGAAATAATGCAAATATGCATTGGGTTCATGGTTTTTATTTGTCCAACAAATGTTATATCTGACCGCTTGCTCATACCAGCACTAAAACAAAAAAGTAAAAGACCAGGCAGTTTCCAAGGACTAATGAAGGAGCTCTGTAAATGCATTCGGTTAGTGGTCTTTATTTGTCCAACAAACCTCATGTCAGACTGATCACTCATATCTGCACAAAATTAAACAAAGAAACAAACAAGTAAAAAATCCTATTAGTATTTTTGTTTTAGAAACAATGCCAAAAACATGCAGCAGGTGAAAGCTATTAACTTTTACTGAGAGAGCTAAAGTGGAACAGGAAACACTAACCATATAAGGAAAGTGGAAGGATGGAGTATGAGGGGGAATCAGGAACAGAATCAGTACTAAAATGAATGTTCCAGTGCCCGTGAGAGTGGCAGCCAGTTACAGCAGCTCATCTCTTACATTTTGTTCTTTACTTGTTGTTTTTACGGCACGGTGGTGTAGTGGTTAGCACAGTCGCCTCACAGCAAGAAGGTTCCGGATTTGAACCCAGCGGCCAGCGAGGGCCTTTCTGTGTGGAGTTTGCATGTTCTCCCTGTGTCTGCGTGGGTTTCCTCTGGGTGCTCTGGTTTCCCCCACAGTCCAAAGACATGCAGTTAGGTTAACGTGGGGCGGCCTTGGGCTGAGGTGCCCTTGAGTGAGGTACCGAACCCTTGACTGCTCCCCGGGTGCTCTGGTGTGGCTACCCACTGCTCTGGGTGTGTGTGTGTGTGTTCACTGCTTCAGATGGGTTAAATGCAGAGGATGAATTTCACTGTGCTTGAAGTGTGCATGTGACGAATAAAGGTTTCTTCTTTAATGTTCTTTTTAAGTTTTTCACAGTTTACTTAGTTTCTTTTAACTACTATTTATTTTACTACCCAAACTATGTTCAGAACACTAGTGTTTTTTCTGCTTATTTGGGGATTTTTGTTCGTGCTCACATCAGGGCAGTCAGCGTATAGCCATGAGACTTTTGTTTACACCAGGGAACAGCTGCTAGCACTCAGTAACACCACTGTGATCCCTGAGGAGATTCCGGATATACCATGGGAATTAAGGAGACGGAGAAGGGGAAAACGTGCCGGTGCTGAATGTCGTGCCAGGAAGAGATGTTACAAACTCGTCCTTCCATCTGTTATCATGCGGAATGTAAGATTTCTTCCCAATAAAATGGATGAGTTCGCAGCGCTGACTCGGCACCAGCAGGAATACTGGCAGTGTAGTCTGATGCTTTTTACTGAGACATGGCTAACCGAGCTAACTTCGGATGCTAACATCGCACTTGATGGCTTCCAAATTCGGCATGCAGACAGGACAGAGGAAAGCAGTAAGAGGAAAGGAGGGGGACTGGCTGTGTTTATCAACAATAGATGGTGTAATCCGGGACACATCACTATTAAAGAGAAAATCTGCAATAAAGATATTGAACTGTTAGCCATTAGCATGAGGCTGTATTATTTACCAAGGGAATTCTCGCATGTTATCGCGATAACTGCTTACATTCCCCTCTCTGATGACGCAAATGCGGCATGTGATGTCATCCACTCAGTCACAAGCAGACTGCAGACACAGCATCCACAGGCTCTCATCCTAATCTCTGGGGAGTTTAACCATACTTCCCTGTCCTCCACTCTCCCCAACTTCAAACAGTAGGTAGCATGCAGCACAAGAGACAATAAGATATTGGATCTGTTTTATGCCAACACCAAGGAAGCATATAGTATATATATGCTTCCTTTTCCTTTTAACATCCCCCCCCCAGGTAAATCTGACCACAACCTGGTGCATCTCCAGCCAGTCTACAGACGTATTGTTTACAGACATCCAGTCAATACACAACAGGTGAGAAGTTGGACTGATGAGGCTTATGAGGCTTTGAAGGACTGCTTTGACACTACAGACTGGGATGTTCTCTGTGAGTCCCACGAGGACATAGACAGCCTCATAAGCTGCATCATGGACTACATAAACTTCTGTGTGGAGAACACCATGCCCACTAAAACAGTACAGTGCTTCTCAAACAACAAATTCTGGGTCACTCCTGAGCTGAAGGCTCCCCTTTTGAGTCTGGTTCCTCTCGAGGTTTCTTCCTCGTGTCATCGGAGGGAGTTTTTCCTTGCCACCGTCACCACAGGCATGCTCGTTGGGGATAGATTGGGGATAAAATTAGCTCATATTTTAAGTTGTTCAAATTCTGTAAAGCTGCTTTGCGACAATGTTTATTGTTAAAAGCGCTATACAAATAAACTTGACTTGACTCCTGAATGAGAAGAAGAGAGTATTCAGATCAGGAAACAGAGAGGAATTGAGGAGGGTACAGAAGGAGCTGAGAAGAAAGATCAGGGAAAACAAAGACCACTACAGAAAGAGGATGGAGGATCAGCTGCAGCAGAGCAATGTGAGTGGAGTCTGGAGGGGCCTTAAAACCATCTCAGGACTTAAGGAATCCAATAGGCAGCTTGGAGGAGAATTGCAATGCGCAAGAGACCTGAACAACTTCTTTAACAGATTTGATCAGGCACCTGCCCTCCCCCCAGATCACTGTTACTGTTACTGCTACTGTCTCTTCCTGGTCATTGTCACCCAGCTCACAGACCTCCCTCTCACCCTCTCAGCACCCCTCAACCATCATACCTCCAGCTCAGTGCTTCACACTGCCGTGCACAACACCTAGCACTCAGCTGTGCTCTTCTTTGTCCTTCAACAGAGAACAAGTCAGGAAGGAACTGAGTAAGATGAAGGTGAGAAAGGCTGTAGGTCCAGACGGCATCAAGCCCGGGCTCCTGAAGCACTGTGCTGACCAGTTGTGTGGAATAGTGCAGGACATTTTTAACTTAAGCCTGGAACAGGAAAGAGTGCCGGTTTTTTGGAAGACATCGTGTGTAGTTCCGATACCAAAAACTGCGCACCCCACCGATTTAAATGGATATAGACCAGTGGTGCTGACCTCTCACCTGATGAAGGGTCTGGAAAAACTTGTTCTGGCATATCTCTGCCCACTGGTGGGGCCAGCCATGGATCCCCTGCAGTTTGCCTACCAGCCAGGCATCCTGGTGGAAGATGCAGTCATCTACCTGCTTCATAGAGCTCTCTCTCATCTTGAAAAGGCAGGAAGCACTGTTAGAATCATGTCCTTTGATCTATCTAGTACCTTTAACTCCGTCCAGCCAATTCTTCTGAGGAGTAAGATGGAAAGCGCAGGGGTGGACCATCATCTCACCTCATGGACTGTGGACTATCTTACAAACAGACCACAGCATGTGAGACTGAAGGACTGTTTCAGACACCATTCTCTGCAGTACTGGGGGTCCACAGGGGAAGTCCTGGCCCCATTTCTGTTCGCACTTTACACTGCAGACTTTAGATACGATACAACTATTTGTCATCTACAGAAGTTCTCTGATGACTCTGCTTGTGGGATATATCTCAGATGGCGATGATAGCGAGTACAGAGAACTGACAAGGAACTTTGTGGACTGGTGCCAACAGAACTCCCTCCAGATCAATACAAGTAAAACCAAAGAACTGGTGGTGGATTTCCGCAGGACAAGGTTCTCTTCACCTACCCCAGTGAACATTCAGGGAAAGGACACTGAGATCATTAGGAGCTATAAGTACCTGGGTGTTCATCTGAACAATAAACTGGACTGATCACACACACGGCCTGTACAAGAAAGACCAGAGCAGACTCCACCTGTTGAGGAGGCTCAGGGCCTTTGGAGTATAGGGTCCACTTCTGAACTCTTTCTTTATGACTCTGTGGTGGCATCAGCCACATTCTATGGAGTTGTCTATTGGGGAAGCAGTATCATAACAGCAGAGAGGAAAAAACTTAACAAGCTGGTTAGGAAGGCAGGATCTGTCCTGGGATGTGTACTGGACTCAGTGGACATAGTAGGGGAGAGGAGGATGTTGGCCAAGTTGTCATCCTTAATGGCGAACACCTCCCATCCACCACAGGAGTCAGTAGCAGCACTGGCAGCTCCTTCAGTAACCGGCTCTTCCATCTGCGGTGTGTTAAGGAGAGATATAGCAGCTCCTTCCTCCCTGCTGTGAGACTGCTGTGAGACTGTACAACTGGCACCTCACCAAACACAGCACTAGACACTCCTCACAATAATGAACAATACTGTCTAGATCACTTTTACATCCATAGAGACCCCTCTGAATGTATACTGTGTTCATTGACTATCAGCATCAGTACTTTATAGCGAACTGCTAGCTACACACTTATAAAATGGCTTCTGTGCAATATACCTACTTACTTGTGCAATACTACCTGTGTAACACTGGTCATACTACCTGTGCAATACTTACACGTGCAATACCCTCTGCGTAATACACTTATGTTAACTGTATATTTGCAAACCTGTTAATTTACAACCCCAATTCCAAAAAAGTTGGGACAGTACAAATTGTAAATAAAAACAGAATGCAATAATTTACAAATCTCAAAAACTGATATTGTATTCACAATAGAACATAGACAACATATCAAATGCCGAAAGTGAGACATTTTGAAATTTCATGCCAAATATTGGCTCATTTGAAATTTCATGACAGCAACACATCTCAAAAAAGTTGGGACAGGGGCAATAAGAGGCTGGAAAAGTTAAAGGTACAAAAAAGGAACAGCTGGAGGACCAAATTGCAACTCATTAGGTCAATTGGCAATAGGTCATTAACATGACTGGGTATAAAAAGAGCATCTTGGAGTGGCAGCGGCTCTCAGAAGTAAAGATGGGAAGAGGATCACCAATCCCCCTAATTCTGCGCCGACAAATAGTGGAGCAATATCAGAAAGGAGTTCGACAGTGTAAAATTGCAAAGAGTTTGAACATATCATCTACAGTGCATAATATCATCAAAAGATTCAGAGAATCTGGAAGAATTTCTGTGCGTAAGGGTCAAGGCCGGAAAACCATACTGGGTGCCCGTGATCTTCAGGCCCTTAGACGGCACTGCATCACATACAGGCATGCTTCTGTATTGGAAATCACAAAATGGGCTCAGGAATATTTCCAGAGAACATTATCTATGAACACAATTCACCGTGCCATCCGCCGTTGCCAGCTAAAACTCTATAGTTCAAAGAAGAAGCCGTATCTAAACATGATCCAGAAGCGCAGACGTCTTCTCTGGGCCAAGGCTCATTTAAAATGGACTGTGGCAAAGTGGAAAACTGTTCTGTGGTCAGACGACTCAAAATTTGAAGTTCTTTATGGAAATCAGGGACGCCGTGTCATTCGGACTAAAGAGGAGAAGGACGACCCAAGTTGTTATCAGCGCTCAGTTCAGAAGCCTGCATCTCTGATGGTATGGGGTTGCATTAGTGCATGTGGCATGGGCAGCTTACACATCTGGAAAGACGCCATCAATGCTGAAAGGTGTATCCAGGTTCTAGAGCAACATATGCTCCCATCCAGACAATGTCTCTTTCAGGGAAGACCTTGCATTTTCCAACATGACAATGCCAAACCACATACTGCATCAATTACGGCATCATGGCTGCGTAGAAGAAGGGTCCGGATACTGAACTGGCAAGCCTGCAGTCCAGATCTTTCACCCATAGAAAACATTTGGCGCATCATAAAACGGAAGATACGACAAAAAAGACCTAAGACAGTTGAACAACTAGAATCCTACATTAGACAAGAATGGGTTAACATTCCTATCCCTAAACTTGAGCAACTTGTCTCCTCAGTCCCCAGATGTTTACAGACTGTTGTAAAGAGAAAAGGGGATGTCTCACAGTGGTAAACATGGCCTTGTCCCAACTTTGAGATGTGTTGTTGTCATGAAATTTTAAATCACCTAATTTTTCTCTGTAAATGATACATTTTCTCAGTTTAAACATTTGATATGTCATCTATGTTCTATTCTGAATAAAATATGGAATTTTGAAACTTCCACATCATTGCATTCCGTTTTTATTTACAATTTGTACTTTGTCCCAACTTTTTTGGAATCGGGGTTGTATGCTAATTTGTTAATTTTATCTTCAATTTGTAGTTTATTTCTTTTTATATATACCTTTTTTGTATATTTAGTACTTTTTGCACTACTCCTTCACTGGCTTATCTTCTTTTCTTTCTATATTTTGCTGCTTTTTTGCTGCTGTAACAATGTAAATTTCCCCTTGTGGGATAATAAAAGGCTATCTTATCTTATCTTATCTTATCTTATCTTATCTTATCTTATCTTATCTTATGTGTGATTGTTGTTATTTCTGATTAGGTTTGAAGAATATGTGTGAAAGCTACATCCTGCTGTCTGAGTGGGAATGATGATCTCTCTCTCTCTCTCTCTCTCTCTCGTTGATCAGAGTGACACTAGACACTAGTTAGCACTAAACTAAGCATATTCAGCTTCCCTGTGACATTGCATAAGCAGTACTTCATGCTTCATGTGTTTTGGGGGAAGTGTTTACTAAGTGGTTAGTGTGTCTGCCTCTTGACCAGGAGATTGTGAGGTCTACTTGCAGTTGGATCATACCAAAGACCATTATCAAAATGGCACCTACTGCCATATGATGAGGCATGCCACAATACAGATGTGAGGAGGGAGTCAAACTCTTGTGGTTACCAGAGGACCAGCCCACTACTGTAACCCCAGTTATGTGAGAGGCCAAGGGCTACTGGAACGGAAATCAGCACCACCCAATAGGCCTTAAGGGCCTGGTTAGTACTAGGACAGGAGACTGCCTGGGAACATCCGGTCCTGGCATGAGAGGGGACTTTGAACTCATCACCCTGCAGTTCCTTAGTCCATCCTGTATTTATTCCATCCATTCATCCATTCATTTTCTTCTGCTTATCCTAGGTCAGGTCATGGTGGCAGCAGGCTAAGCAGGGTATTCCAGGTATCCCTCTCCCCAGCAACACTTTCCATATCCTCCTGGGGGATCCCAAGGTGATCCCAGGCCAGATTAGATATATAATCTCTCCAGCATGTTCTGGGTCTACTGTGCCTGGAAAATCTCCAAAGGAAGGCACCCAGGAGGCATCCTAATCAGATGCCCGAACCTCCTCAGCTGACTCCTTTCAACATGAAGGAGCAGTGGCTCTACTCCGAGATCCCTCCAGATGTCTAAGCTCCTCACCTAAGCTCTAAGGGTGAGCCCAGCCACCCTACAGAGAAAGCTCATTTCAGCCACTTGTATCCGCAATCTCATCCTTTCGGTCACTACCCAAAGCTCATGACCATAGATGAGGGTTGGAACGTAGATTGACTGGAAAATCTAAAGCTTTGCCTCCTGGCTCAGCTCCCTCTTCACCACAATGGTCTGGTACAATGCCCACATTACTGCTGATGCCTCCCCAATCCGTCTGTCCATCTCATGCTCCATTTTACTATCACTCATGAACAAGACCCTGAGATACTTGAACTTCTTCACTTGGGGCAGCAACTCACTCCCAACCTGGAGGGAGCACTCCACTGTTTTCTGGCAGAGAACCATGGCCTCAGACTTGGAGGTGCTGATTCTCATCTCAGCCACTTCACTCTCAGCTGCAAACTGTCCCAGTGCACGATGAAGGTCACATTCTGAAGAAGCCAACAGAACCACATCATCTGCAAAGAACAGAGATGCAATTCTGAGATTCCCTAACTGGACACCCTCTTCACCCTGGCTGAACCTTGAGATCCCATCCATGAATATCACAAACAGGATCAGCAACAATGGGCAGCCTTGGCGGAGTCCAACACCTACCAGGAACGTGTTTGACTTTGTACCAAAAGTATAGACATAGCTCACACTTTGGTTGTACAAGGACCAGATGGCTTGTAGCAACAATCCCGATACCCCATACTCCCACAGTGCCCCCTACAAGAGGCCCTGGGGGACACGGTCATCCAAATCTACAAAACACATGTAGACTGGCTGGTTATACTCCCATGAACCCCACCCCCCTCCCCCCAACAACCCTGCCAGGGTAAAGAGCTGGTCCACCGTTCCACAGCCAGGATGGAATCCACATTGCTCCTCCTGAATCTGAGGTTTGACAATCTGTTGGAGCCTCCATTCCAGCACCCTGGAATAAACTTTCCCAGGGAGGCTGAGCAGTGTGATACCCTTATAATTGGAGCACACTCATTTGTCCCCCTTTTTCAAAAGAGGAACCACCACCTCAGTCTGCCAGTCCACAGGCACTGTACTCGACCTCCACGCGACATTGAAGAGGCATGTCAGCCAAGACAGCCCAACAATGTCCAGAGCCTTCAGAATCTCAGGGCGAATCTCGTCCGTCCCTGGTGCCTTGCCACTGAGGAGCTTCTTGACTACCTCAGTGACCTCTGCCAGAGATATGGGTGAAGCATCCCCCGAGTCTTCAGACTCTGCCTCCTCCATGGAGGACATGTAGGACTGGTTCAGGCGTTCCTCAAAGTGCTCCTTCCACTGCCTAACAATATCCCCAGTTTGGGTCAGCAGTTCTTCTCCCTGGCTCCACACAGCCTGAGACAAGCCCTGCTTCCCCCTCCTGAGTCACCGAATGGTTTGCCAGAACTGCCTTGAGGTCAACCGAAAGTCCTTCTTCTTCACCTCCCCAAACTCCTCCCACACCCAGCTGCAGCCCTTCTGGCCTCCCAGTACTTGCCTGCTGCCTCAAGTCACCCCTGGGGCAACCAAGCCCACAGGCACTGATGACCTTTTGGCCATAGCTCCTACCAGCTGCCTCTACAATGGAGGTTTTCAACATGGTCCATTCAGATTCCATGTCTCCAACCACCCCTGGGACGCACAAAAAGCTCTTCTGGACGTGGGAATTGAAGACCTCATGAATAGAGGACTCTGCCAGACATTCCCAGTTCACCCTCACTACATGCTTGGGTTTGCCAGGTCTGTCTGGCAGCCTCCCCCACCATCTGATCCAACTCACCACCAGGTGATGATCAGTTGACAGCTCTACTCCTCTCCCCACCCAAGTGTCCAAGACATATGGCCGCAGATCTGATGATACCACCACAAAGTCGATCATTGATCCTTGGCCGAAGGTGTTCTGGTACCAGTTACACTTACGAACCACCTTATGCTTGAACATGGTGTTTGTTATGGCCAATCCATGATGAGCACCTTAGTCCAACAACAAAACACTGCTCGGTTTTTGATCAGGCAGGCCATTCCTTCCAATTACACCCCTCCAGGTTTCTCCATCATTACCCATGTGAGCGTTGAAGTCCCCCAGGAGAACTATGGAGTCCCCAGGCAGCATCGCTTCCAGGACACCATCCAGCGACTCCAAGAAGGTTGAATAGTCTGCACTGCTGTTTGGTGCAATAAGCACAAATAACAGTCAGAGTTTTCCTCTCAGTGAGTTGCAGTGGCATAGAGGTGACCCTCCTAATCTGCAGGGAGAACTCCAACACAGCAGTGCTCAGCCAGGGGCTCATGATTATCCTCACACCCACCCAGCACCTCTCACCTTGAGCAACTCTGGAAAAGGAGAGAGTCCAACCCCTCTCCAGGAGTTTGGTTCCAGGACTGGTGCTATGTGTGGAGGTGAGCCCAACTATATCTAGTTGGTACCACTCCACCTCCTGCACCAGCTCCAGTTCCTTCCCCACCAGAGAGGTGACATTCCACATCCCAAGAACTAGCCTGTACTGCTGAGGATCAGCATGTCCAAGCTCCTGCCTTTGCCTGCCACCTGGCTCACAATGTACCTGACCCTGGTGCCTGTCCTTGCGGGTGGTGAGCCCACATGGTGGTAGCTCCATGTCATTTCTTCGGGCTGTGCCCAGCCACGCCCTATGGGCCTAGACCCAGCCACCAGATGCTTGCCTGCGAGCTCCCCTCCCAGGTCTGGCTCCAGGACGAGGCCTCAGTTTCCTGCTCCTGGGCGAGGTGCTGCAGCTCCTACTTTGCCATTTCATCAGGGTTTATGAATCGCTCTTAGTCTGACCCCTCCCCTGGAGCCAATTTACCTTGGGAGACCCTACCAGGGGCTAATGCCCCTGACAACACAGCTCCCAGGATTACTGGGACACACAAACCCCTCCACCATGTTAAGGTGGCAATTCTTCAGAGGTGCCTATCTCATCTCATCTCATTATCTGTAGCCGCTTTATCCTTCTACAGGGTCGCAGGCAAGCTGGAGCCTATCCCAGCTGACTACGGGCGAAAGGCGGGGTACACCCTGGACAAGTCGCCAGGTCATCACAGGGCTGACATATAGACACAGACAACCATTCACACTCACATTCACACCTATGGTCAATTTAGAGTCACCATTTAACCTAACCTGCATGTCTTTGGACTGTGGGGGAAACCGGAGCACCCGGAGGAAACCCACGCGGACACGGGGAGAACATGCAAACTCTGCACAGAAAGGCCCTCGCCAGCCACGGGGCTCGAACCCGGACCTTCTTGCTGTGAGGCGACAGCACTAACCACTACACCACCGTGCCAAGAGGCGCCTATATTTATTGTAAATTATATTATATTTATTTTTACTTTTACTCTTGGTAGCATTATCCTTTTACAGTGTCCTTTCTTTTACCCCTCCCTTTTTTCTCCATACTGATTTGTAAGTTTACATTTGCTATTTGCACAGTTGCCAGAGTCGATGCAGTATTATTTCACTGCTGTTGTACTTATACAATTATGCATGTGACAAATAAAAAATCTTGAATCTTGATTCCCAGTTGACACTGGGTGAAAATGCTGGGGTACACCCTGGACAGTTCACCAATCTATCGCAGGGCATGACCGTTTTAAAATGGGTGGGGGGAAATACACTGACACAGGCTGGTAGAGGTCAGGTTTACACATCTATTATCACCCAAGATGTTTTATTATTTCTCCACTGATACTGTAGGATAGGATTAAATTATTTATTTTATCATTTAATTTTCTTGTACTCACATTGCTAATTTAAGGCATTTTTCTGTGAATTATTACTTCATAGAAAAGAACATTCTAGCTAAATCAGTTTATCATATAAATCCAATGAGAAACATTTTGGCATTGCACATTAATTTCTTTTCTGGTATTAGTCAAGAACTGTGTGCCTGTGGGGTGGTGGTTATGGAAGGTGTTGGGGGTGTAGTAAGATATCAGGTATTTTCACCTGAAGGTGTATCTATTGCATCTGCTATCTTTTTTAAGGCTTTCCCAATTACAACACAGCCTAGAGGGACCAAGAGGGACCTATATATATATATATATATATATATATATATATATATATATATATATATAAACACTTCTAGTTCCTTTTGACTTTGGCCCCTCTAGGCTGTGTATATATATATATATATATATATATATATATATATATATATATATATATATATATATATATATATATATATATATATACACACACACACACACACACACACACACACACACACACAGGTCTGGAAACGAATTAAGAGACCACTTCAATTTTTTCTGAAATCAGCATCTATATGTATGGCAGCCATTTCATTGCAGTGCCTATGCTGGAATTTCAACACAAGCACACCTCATTTTACTTAATGAGGTACTGATTCAGTGATCACCTGAACCAAATATTATTTAATGAGGAAAAGTATAAAAACCACTGGCGGCACGGTGGTGTAGTGGTTAGCGCTGTCGCCTCACAGCAAGAAGGTCCGGGTTTGAGCCCCGTGGCCGGCGAGGGCCTTTCTGTGCGGAGTTTGCATGTTCTCCCCGTGTCCACGTGGGTTTCCTCCGGGTGCTCCGGTTTCCCCCACAATCCAAAGACATGCAGGTTAGGTTAACTGGTGACTCTAAATTGACCGTAGGTGTGAATGTGAGTGTGAATGGTTGTCTGTGTCTATGTGTCAGCCCTGTGATGACCTGGCGACTTGTCCAGGGTGTACCCCACCTTTCGCCCGTAGTCAGCTGGGATAGGATCCAGCTTGCCTGTGACCCTGTAGAACAGGATAAAGCAGCTAGAGATAATGAGATGAGATAAAAACCACTGCTGTGGTCATCACTATCCTCTTGCAATAGGACCAGTTTGGATGGCAAAAACAGTGCTAACAGTAGTACCTTAAATTTAATTGTAATATAAAAATATCTATTCATCATGCCAAAAGAGATAAAAAGAAAAGTTTTGAATGAGAAAAATGAGGGTTCAAATCTGGCTTTACCTGCAGAGGGATACAGTGAGTGTCAGGTTGCTTTCTTCCTCAAAATTTCAAAGACGGCAGTTCATAAGAACAAGGTCAAGCAGCAGACATTGGGGACAACAAAGTTACAGACTGGCAGAGGGCGAAAATAACTCTCCACTGACTGGGATGATTATCAACTCTATCAAATGTCACTTGACAACCATAGGATGATATCAAGTGACTGACAAAAGAATGGAAAATGGCAGATGGGGTTAAGTGCATGGCAAGGATGGTTCAAAACAGGCTCATCTGGGTGGGGTCAAAGTCACGTAAAGCTAGAAAAAAAGTCCTTCATCAATGAGAAGCAAAGAAGAGCCAGACTGAAGTTTGCTAAAGATCATAAGGATTGAACTGTAGAGGACTGGAGTACGGTCATCTTCTCTGATGAGCCCAATTTTCAGCTTTTCACATCACCTGGTCCTCTAATGGTTAGATGGAGGCCTGGAGAGGCCTACAAGCCACAGCATCTTACACCCATTGTGAAAGTTGGAGTAGGATCGGTGATGATCTGGTGGTGCTTCAACAAGGCTGGAATGGGGCAGATTTTTGTTTGTGAAGGACACATGAATCAAGCCATGTACAAGGTTATCCTGGAAGAAAACTTACTACCTTCTGCTCTGACAATGTTCCCTAACAATGAGGATTGGGTTTTCCAGCAGGACAATGCTCCATACCACACAGCCAGTGCAATCAAGGTGTGGATGGAAGACCACAAGATCAAGACCCTGTCATGGCCAGCCCAATCTCCAGACATGAACCCCATGGAAAACCTTTGGAATGGGATCAAGAGGAAGATGGATGGTCACAAGCCATTAAACAAAGCTGAGCTGATTGAATGTTTCTGCCAGGAGGGGCATAAAGTCACCCAAAAGCAATGTGAAAGACTGGTGGAGAGCATGGCAAGACGCATAAAAGCTGTGATTAAATGTCAGGGTTATTCCACCAAATATTGATTTCTGAACTCATCCTAAATTCAAACATTAGTATTGCGTTGTTTAAAATTGAATATGATCTTGATTTCTGTGCATTATTCAAGGTCTTTTTTGTTAGTTTGACCAGTCATCATTTTCTGTAATTAAATGCTCTAATTCACAATATTTTTATCTGGAATTTGGGGGAATTGTTGTCAGGAGTTTATGGAATAAAACAAAAATGTTAATTTTTCTCAAATATATACCTGCAAATAGTAAAATAGTAAAACCACAGAAACTGATATATATATATATATATATATCTCATCTCATTATCTCTAGCCGCTTTATCCTTCTACAGGGTCGCAGGCAAGCTGGAGCCTATCCCAGCTGACTATGGGCGAAAGGCAGGGTACACCCTGGACAAGTCGCCAGGTCATCACAGGGCTGACACATAGACACAGACAACCATTCACACTCACACCTATGGTCAATTTAGAGTCACCAGTTAACCTAACCTGCATGTCTTTGGACTGTGGGGGAAACCGGAGCACCCGGAGGAAACCCACGCGGACACGGGGAGAACATGCAAACTCCACACAGAAAGGCCCTCGCCGGCCCCGGGGCTCGAACCCAGGACCTTCTTGCTGTGAGGCGACAGCGCTAACCACTACACCACCGTGCCACCCACATATATATATATATATAAAATATTATTTAATAGAAAATAAGTCACTGACAAGTTACTGTGGCATAAGAGGAATAAAACACTTCTGGATTTGCTGTTATGGGAAAATAATCAATGGAGTGAAAACAGGACTCAAATCATTCATTATGTACAGTACCAGTCAAAAGTCTGGACACACCTTCTAATTCAATTTATTTTCTTTATTTGTATTAATTAAAAGTTAGGTGACATGGTGGTGTAGTGGTTAGCACTGTCGCCTCACAACAAGAAGGTTCTGGGTTCGAGCCCAGTAGCTGATGAGGGCCTTTCTCTGTGGAGTTTGCATGTTCTCCTCGTGTCTGTGTGGGTTTCCTTGGGGTGCTCCGGTTTCCCCCAAAGTCCAAAGACATGCAGGTTAGGATAACTGATGGTTCTAACTTGACCGTAAGTGTGAATGTGAGTGTGAATGGTTGTTTGTCTCCATGTGTCAGCCCTGCGACGACCTGGCAACTTGTCCAGGGTGTACCCCGCGTTTCGCCCATAGTCAGCTGGGATAGAATCCAGCTTGCCCGCGACCCTGTACAGGATAAGCGCTTACAGATAATGGATGGATGGATGGAATTAAAAGTCACTTCATGTCTTAAAGTAATGATAGACTGTTGTTGGACTTAGTTGAATGGTTCTTGAGATAATATGGATTGCTATAGTTGTGGAATAGGGCTATTTACTGTATTTTTTATTATTTACTATTTGATTTCAAACACATTAAGAAGGCAAGAAATTGCACTAATTACCTTTTGACGAGGCACACCTGTTAATTGAAAAGCATTCCAGGTGACGACCTCATGAAGCTGGTTAAGATAATGCCAATAGTGTGCAAAGCGTCATCAAGGGAAACGCTGGATACACTGAAGAATCTAAAATATGAAACATATTTTGTTTGGGTTTTTTAAACACTTTTTTGTTTACCACATAGTTCCATATACAACCCCGATTCCAAAAAAGTTGGGACAAAGTACAAATTGTAAATAAAAACCGAATGCAATGATGTGGAAGTTTCAAAATTCCATATTTTATTCAGAATAGAACATAGATGACATATCAAATGTTTAAACTGAGAAAATGTATCATTTAAAGAGAAAAATTAGGTGATTTTATATTTCATGACAACAACACATCTCAAAAAAGTTGGGACAAGGCCATGTTTCCCACTGTGAGACATCCCCTTTTCTCTTTACAACAGTCTGTAAACGTCTGGGGAATGAGGAGACAAGTTGCTCAAGTTTAGGGATAGGAATGTTAACCCATTCTTGTCTAATGTAGGATTCTAGTTGCTCAACTGTCTTAGGTCTTTTTTGTCGTATCTTCCGTTTTATGATGCGCCAAATGTTTTCTATGGGTGAAAGATCTGGACTGCAGGCTGGCCAGTTCAGTACCCGGACCCTTCTTCTACACAGCCATGATGCTGTAATTGATGCAGTATGTGGTTTGGCATTGTCATGTTGGAAAATGCAAGGTCTTCCCTGAAAGAGACGTCGTCTGGATGGGAGCATATGTTGCTCTAGAACCTGGATATACTTTTCAGCATTGATGGTGTCTTTCCAGATGTGTAAGCTGCCCATGCCACACGCACTAATGCAACCCCATACCATCAGAGATGCAGGCTTCTGAACTGAGCGCCGATAACAACTCGGGTCGTCCTTCTCCTCTTTAGTCTGAATGACACGGCGTCCCTGATTTCCATAAAGAACTTCAAGTTTTGATTCGTCTGACCACAGAACAGTTTTCCACTTTGCCACAGTCCATTTTAAATGAGCCTTGGCCCAGAGAAGATGTCTGCGCTTCTGGATCATGTTTAGATACAGCTTCTTCTTTGAACTATAGAGTTTTAGCTGGCAACGGCGGAGGGCACGGTGAACTGTGTTCACAGATAATCTCATCTCATTATCTCTAGCCATTTTATCCTGTTCTACAGGGTTGCGGGCGAGCTGGAGCCTATCCCAGTTGACTACGGGCGAAAGGCGGGGTACACCCTGGACAAGTCACCAGATCATCACAGGGCTGACACATAGACACAGACAACCATTCACACTCACATTCACACCTACGGTCAATTTAGAGTCACCAGTTAACCTAACCTGCATGTCTTTGGACTGTGGGGGAAACCGGAGCACCCAGAGGAAACCAACGCGGACACAGGGAGAACATGCAAACTCCGCACAGAAAGGCCCTCGCCGGCCACGGGACTCGAACCCAGACCTTCTTGCTGTGAGGCGACAGCGCTAACCACTATGCCACCGTGCCGCCCTTCACAGATAATGTTCTCTGGAAATATTCCTGAGCCCATTTTGTGATTT
The DNA here is from genome assembly GCF_027579695.1 of Neoarius graeffei. NCBI lineage: Eukaryota > Metazoa > Chordata > Actinopteri > Siluriformes > Ariidae > Neoarius > Neoarius graeffei. The sequence goes on along the minus strand of NC_083579.1, from coordinate 80,362,990 downwards.
CCAATACAGAAGCATGCCTATATGTGATGCAGTGCTGTCTAAGGGCCCGAAGATCACGGGCACCCAGTATGGTTTTCCGGCCTTGACCCTTACGCACAGAGATTCTTCCAGATTCTCTGGGTCTTTTGATGATATTATGCACTGTAGATGATGATATGTTCAAACTCTTTGCAATTTTACACTGTCGAACTCCTTTCTGATATTGCTCCACTATTTATCGGCGCAGAATTAGGGGGATTGGTGATCCTCTTCCCATCTTTACTTCTGAGAGCCGCTGCCACTCCAAGATGCTCTTTTTATACCCAGTCATGTTAATGACCTATTGCCAATTGACCTAATGAGTTGCAATTTGGTCCTCCAGCTGTTCCTTTTTTGTGCCTTTAACTTTTCCAGCCTCTTATTGCCCCGTCCCAACTTTTTTGAGATGTGTTGCTGTCATGAAATTTCAAATGAGCCAATATTTGGCATGAAATTTCAAAATGTCTCACTTTCGACATTTGATATGTTGTCTATGTTCTATTGTGAATACAATATCAGTTTTTAAGATTTGTAAATTATTGCATTTTGTTTTTATTTACAATTTGTACTTTGTCCCAACTTTTTGGAATCGGGGTTGTATGTTCCATATGCTATTTCATAGTTTTGATGCCTTCACTATTGTTCTACAATGTAGAAAATAGTCAAAATACACAAAAACAAACTTTTGACTGTTAATGTATATATACTGCACCCTTTATTTAATCTTTTAGTACATTTTTTTTTATTTGGCAGACAGTATTATACAAAGAGACTCATAAATGAGGCGGAATCCAATCAAAGCAAATTCTTCCACTAGCTAATCAGAAATGTAGAAGGAAATATCTGTCAAAAAACCCGCAGAGCCAAAACAAAACATGGAATTTGTTTCAACTGCTAGTATTCATTACAGCTCCAAATGACACAGTACACCACATGATACACTATTATAAGCTGAAGAAGACAAAGCATCAAGTAATAACCACAAGCAAGTTGGCACAGGAGTTTGGATTATTTTATTATTCCTGGTGAAAGCTTTGTACATTTCTAACCATGCAAGAGTGTTTCATAGTCATCAATCTATATCACAGAACCCTCATCACACTATGAGTTATGGATATAGTGCACATACCCATGGTGTGAAATATCTTTGGTTTTCAATCAGACTTGGATAGTACATAGCGTGTGTGTGTGTGTGTGTGTGTAATGAAGATTTTATCACCTGTCTCCATCTCTGAGCTCGTCATAAAGCTCGGACAGCATTCTGCCATCTCTTTCTTTTGATGTCTCAGTGTCTCAATGTCTCTACCCTCTGCTAAATCTGAAACAATGAACAATGTCTGCCTCATCTGAAGATGCATTAAAGGAATGCTTACACAACAGACATTGTCAGACATTTATAATAGCATTATGAGCCTGTGAGTGGTGAAAACATGCAGTTTACATTGATGCAGATGTTTGCCTCATAGAATTACATTGTACAGCCGGTTATGCAATTGTTGGTTCAAGAGTTCTAACCAATTTCAATAATTTTTGTCCCATGTAAATATTTAAACACAAAGAGATGGGAAAATAGGGCCCAAGTTTAAAAAAAATCTGAGTTCCATCCATTATCCATAACTGTTTATCCTGTGCAGGGTCGCAGGCGAGCTGGAGTCTATCCCAGCTGACAAATGGGCCTTTTCCACTACCCTTTTTCAGCTCACTTCAGCCCAACACGGCTCGCGTTTCGACTACCTCAGAGCAACACGACTCAGCTCACTTCAGCCTTACTCAGCACCCAAAACTCGCACGGTTTTGGAGTGGGGCTGAAGCGAGCCAAACCGAGCCGAGCAGGGCTAGGGGCGTGAGGAGACACTCCCCTGTGCACTGATTGGTGAGGAGGAGTGTTCTCACATGCCCACACACGCCCCGCGAGCACGCTGGGATCTGTAAACACCGTAAACCCGGAAGAAGAAGAATTATGAATTACGAGAATTTCTGAAGCCTTATGCGCCTCGCCTCATCTATACGCTCTTGCCAGTATCTGTTGGCGTTGTCGGTGACAACAAGCCACAGCACCAAGACCAGCAACACTAACGATTCCATGTCCTCCATGTTTATTGTTTACTATCCGGGTCGTGAGACTACCGCTTAAAAGGTCACTGATGTCACTGTTTGCGCCGCCTAATGACATCACATGACGTCCACCCACTTTCGCTAACTCCACCCAATGTGTCCACCCACTTCCAGCCAGCACGGTTCAGCGCGGTTGTAGTCGAAATGCAACTCCAACAGCCCCACTCAGCTCGACTCAGCCCAACTCAGCACCGCACGGCTCAGCCCAACTCAGCCGCATTGGTAGTGGAAAAGCCCCATATGGGTGAGAGGTGGGGTACACCCTGGACAGGTCGCCAGGTTATCGCAGGGCTGATATAGAGACAAACAACCATTCATACCTACGGTCAATTTAGAGCCACCAATTAACCTAAACTGCATGTCTTTGGACTGTGGGGGAAACCAGAGCACCCGGAGGAAACCCACGCAGACACGGGGAGAACATGCAAACTCCGCACAGAAAGGCCCTCGCTGGCCACGGGGCTCGAACCCGGACCTTCTTGCTGTGAGGTGACAGTGCGAACCACTACACCACCCTAGCTAGAACCCATGTTTCAGTTTTCTGAAAGAATTAAAGATTCATTTCGTTTTAAATGTTTGCTTTGTTTGCTGAAAATGAACCACATCACGGCCTACAAAAACTCGCCATCCAACCTGCGGGAGCATATTGAGGTATATAAAGGTTTTATTCCAAGAGAAAGCTTGCAACGGAGTTGTCTGTACTTTTAGAGCTAGCGATAATGTTGCAATAGCGATGCAGTCTGGTTAGTCAAATGACTTTCTATGGATTTGCCCACCAAGTTGCCATAGCCTTGTTCATGGCTAACATTAGCACATAGCTAGTTAACTTGGACACTGTTAGTTAGCATGTAAAAACAGAGTTACACTAACATGAATAACGTTAACTTATCTGAAGTCCTTTCAGAAATATGTTTTAACATAATCTTGCCAAATAAACAGAATGTAGACATATTTCTTTTCTAGTAGCATTAGTTATCCAATATGATTTTGAGTTTGAAAAGAGTTTGCTAGCATGTCAGGTGGAGTTTCACTGGCTAGCTAGCTTAATGTTAAACCACCATGATGGCACAGCATGCATTCGTTTTGTGAATTCACATTTCTGTCTTTGGCAATGACATTAGGTTTTGTAAATGTTGTGGCAATAATACAATGATGCTTTGACAGAAAATGTACTTTTAATACTTGAGCATTTTTAAAAGCAAGTACTTCAGTACTTTAACTTAAGTAAAAATTTGACCGGACAACTTTCACTTGTATCGGAGTAACATTTAACCAGTGGGATCTGTACTTTGACTTAAATAATGAAGTTGGGTACTTTGTTCACCTCTGAAGTAAAAGAGCAGTTTCGGAACAACATCTCAGAGAATCTGGAAAGAGTTGATGCATCATCTCTTGATCAGCATTGCCAGTCTCTGCTTGATCTTCTCTACAGCACTACTAAAGACACAGTTGGCCTTCAAAAGAGACGCCATAAAGACTGGTTTGATGAGAACAACGATGCTATCATGGACCTGCTGAAACAGAAACATGCAAGTTTCCAGGCAGTTCTCCAGGATGACTCTGCAGAAAACCATCGGCGATACTGTGCTCTGAGAAACAAGTGCCAAACTGAGTTGCGAGCTATGCAGAACCAGTGGTGCTTAGACTGCACTAAGGAAATTGAGCAGTATGCAGAATGCCATGACCCAAAAAGCTTCTTTGAGGCCATCAAATTTATCTCAAATCGGTGATCAACTGGGCTAGCGCCCATAAACAGTACAGAGGGAGAGCGTCTTACTGAAAAGGATGACATCCTTAAACACTGGAAAGAGCATTTCTCCACCCTTCTCAACCAGCAGAGCACGGACGATTGCTCTAAGACAACGAGGGAGGCTCAGCCTCCTCTAAAAATGACGAACATCGTGTAGGATGAATTGCGCTAGGCTTATGTTATAGCCGACCTTATAACATTGCTATTTCAGATCCAGAATCATAGAAATATATGTGCTCAACCCACTACAGTGCAAAATAATTCCCTTATAACTTTAATGTGTGCGTGAGTTTTTCCCCCTCGTGACAGCGCGATGCAGAGCAGCCTCAGTGGACTTCAATGGCATTTGGGAGCGATGCGCTTTTCAATATCAAAATGCAAGACGATTATTGGAAAAATACTGCGAAAATGCCCGCCCACGGAGTCTCACGGACTCCCAGCCCCCGTGGACTTCAATGGCATTTGGGAGTGATGCGCTTTTCAATATCAAAATGCAAGACGGTTATTGGACAAATACTGCGAAAATGCCCGCCCATGGACTCCGAGCCTCACAGTGGGAGGGACATGGCAGTTTCCGCGAGGAGACTGATGATTGGTGAAAGCGGCCGGATATTTTCTTTGATTGACAGCTCGTTTCAACTATAGACAGGCAGCGGTGAATTTCAGTTCAGTCCCATGCGGATTCGCAAGTGCTGTGGTGTATTGTAAGAGATCAGCTTACATTTCGATTTCTTTCATTACATACGGTTTCTACCAGCTTTTTTAGTTTGTATATATTTTCATTGTAAATAAAGTGTAAATATAGTGTTGTCAAGTTTGCTATCTTAGTTCCAGAAATTTTGTTTATTTGAGTGACTGAACTTGAACTTGAGGGGGCTAGTCAGCTAGCAAGAAAGCTGCACACGGATGCTAAGCATTGCTGATTTAATTTTGGAGAAGCCATTTGCCAGTCTTCCTTTCCAGGAAAAAATTAAAATTAAAGAGCAGGGTAGACCAACGCCTCAAATTGACTTGGTGAAAAAGGTAGGGAATAATACTCGTTCCTTTCAGCTCTCCTGGTACGAGAAAGTGAATTGGCTAACAGCAAGTGACCCACATCAACAACAGTAAATAGGCTACTTTAGTAATATGTCATGGATGGACCAAAAATATAGAATCTATTTAAAATGTTTATGCTGAGTATATTATATTGGAATATATATTTTTCTGGATATGAATTAAACACAGCTACAATTTGGAAAACATTTTTAAACAAAAACACAGCCGAGAACATTTCACACTACAGACCTGGATTAAAAGTGAAGGGTTATCAAAATTGTCAATAAAACATTTCTCAGTCAAAATAAGTAAAATATAGGGAAAGTGTCATTGAATGAAATGTGTGGCACCCAGCTCTACTGCTGAGGTTCCTGACAAAGAGCTGCTTTCAATAATGATCAATTTTTAAACAACATGCCACAATTTTAAAATATAAAATGTTAAAATATACCCCTCCCCCCCAACACCACCATCATGTATATTGGACAGTAGGCTAATGGGCCAAAAGAACCTATTATTTCACAGTTTGTGACCCTGCCAACAATCAGCCAGATCAGAGGCAAGAGTATGGGCAAAATTGATGTTTTTTCTTTTAAAATCTGGAAATATCGTAACTGACCAGCCTCCCCTGTTTGAAAGACTACCAGCCGCCACTGCAGCAGAGTGACATCAATCCATCCATACTGGATGACATCCCCCAAGAGGAAATCCTTATGGAATTAGAAGAGCCACCTACTGGTACCATAGAGGAGCTTAAGAAGGCCTTAAACCAACTGGCATCCAACAAAGCCCCTGGCCAAGATTGCATCCCAGCTGAAGTCCTAAAAGCTGGAGGTAATGACCTTCAAGAAGAACTATTAAAACTGCTGTTAGCAGTCTGGCAAGAAGAGCGTGTGCCTCAAAACTGCAAGGATGGTACCATCATAACGTTGTTCAAGAAGAATTGCCACTTTACATGTGGAAATTGCTGGGGCATTACCTTTCTTTCCATCACAGGGAAACAATTTGCCAAGGTCATACTCAACAGGATCTGGCCTGCCGTTGAGAAGTTCCTACCAGAGGCCCAATGTAGCTTCCGTGGAAGTAGATCCACCAATGACATGAAGTTTGCTCTGCACCAGCTTCTTGAGAAATGCTGTGAACAACATCAAGAACTTCACATTATCTTCATAGACTTAGTGAAGGCCTTTGACACGGTTAACAGGGAGATTATGTGGCAGCTCCTGCTCAAGGTTGGTATACCACAGAAGCTTGTTAACATCATACAAAGCTTTCATGATGGTATGCAGGCTAGAGTATCAGTCAGTGGTGAGTTCACAGAGGATTTTGAAGTATCCAACAATCTCCGCAGGGCTACATATTGGCATCTACTCTCTTTGTGCTGTTCTTCACATTTGTCTTATGCAATGCTCACAAATCCATGCCCGACTGTGGTGTTAACATTAGATACAAACTCACTGGCAATTGCTTCAATCTACATCTATTAAAGACCAAGTTGACAACCACCTCAAGGCTAGATGACTTCCTGTATGCAGATGATGCTTCTATGGCAACTACCACCACGACATCTCTGCAGAATGCAGCAACCACACTAAATAACACTTGCAAGGATTGGGGATTAACTGTGAGCAAACCAAAAACAGAGGTGATGCATGTCAATTGCCCTGACCCTCCTCCAATAAAGATAGACAACTACACTCTCAAGCATGCTAAGACCTTTACATACCTCAGTGGTGATCTAACTGATGATTTGATACTGGACTCAGAGATCAAGAGGCATATATCAAGAGGTGCAGCAGCATTCCGCTCCCTCAGCTCAAGAGTATGGAACCACCAAGGTCTCTCAATATCAACCAAACTCACTGTATACAAGTCCATAATGCTTCTATCTCTACTCAATGGCAGTGAGACATGGCCCACTCTTGCTTACCAGATCTGCAGCCTAGAAGCCTTCCACCAGTGCTCCCTACGTCAAATCCTCAACATCAAATGGTGACACAAAAAGATCAACACAGAAGTACTACAATGTGCCCAGACCACAACAACAGACGAAGGTGGCTTGGGCATGTGTGTCTAATGGAGGACACCCGCATACCAAAACAGATGTTGTTCGGGGAACTTACTGAAGGAAAGAAAGGCAGAGGCAGACCGAAAAACCGCTGGAAGGACTGTGTCAAGCAAGACCTAGAGACATTCGGTTTCGATCCAGCCTCCTGGTACCAACTTACTGCCGACAGAGATGTCTGTCATGCTCAGACTAAGAAAGGCCGCATCCTGTCCGAGACACAACAAACCCTGTGACAAGAAAGGCACCGTGACAGACGTCATGCAAGAGTTCCCCATCGGCAGAGATGATGGGGACCATAGGCAAGGCAAGGCAAATACAGCCCCGATTCCAAAAAAGTTGTGACAAAGTACAAATTGTAAATAAAAACAGAATGCAATAATTTACAAATCTCAAAAACTGATATTGTATTCACAATAGAACATAGACGACATATCAAATGCCGAAAGTGAGACATTTTGAAATTTCATGCCAAATACTGGCTCATTTGAAATTTCATGACAGCAACACATCTCAAAAAAGTTGGGACGGGGCAATAAGAGGCTGGAAAAGTTAAAGGTACAAAAAAGGAACAGCTGGAGGACCAAATTGCAACTCATTAGGTCAACTGGCAATAGGTCATTAACATGACTGGGTATAAAAAGAGCATCTTGGAGTGGCAGCGGCTCTCAGAAGTAAAGATGGGAAGAGGATCACCAATCCCCCTAATTCTGCGCCGACAAATAGTGGAGCAATATCAGAAAGGAGTTCGACAGTGTAAAATTGCAAAGAGTTTGAACATATCATCTACAGTGCATAATATCATCAAAAGATTCAGAGAATCTGGAAGAATCTCTGTGCGTAAGGGTCAAGGCCGGAAAACCATACTGGGTGCCCGTGATCTTCGGGCCCTTAGATGGCACTGCATCACATACAGGCATGCTTCTGTATTGGAAATCACAAAATGGGCTCAGGAATATTTCCAGAGAACATTATCTGTGAACACAATTCACCGTGCCATCCGCCGTTGCCAGCTAAAACTCTATAGTTCAAAGAAGAAGCTGTATCTAAACATGATCCAGAAGCGCAGACGTCTTCTCTGGGCCAAGGCTCATTTAAAATGGACTGTGGCAAAGTGGAAAACTGTTCTGTGGTCAGATGAATCAAAATTTGAAGTTCTTTATGGAAATCAGGGACGGCGTGTCATTCAGACTAAAGAGGAGAAGTACGACCCAAGTTGTTATCAGTGCTCAGTTCAGAAGCCTGCATCTCTGATGGTATGGGGTTGCATTAGTGCATGTGGCATGGGCAGCTTACACATCTGGAAAGACACCATCAATGCTGAAAGGTATATCCAGGTTCTAGAGCAACATGTGCTCCCATCCAGATGACGTCTCTTCCAGGGAAGACCTTGCATTTTCCAACATGACAATGCCAAACCATATACTGCATCAATTACAGCATCATGGCTGCGTAGAAGAAGGCTCTGGGTACTGAACTGGCAAGCCTGCAGTCCAGATCTTTCACCCATAGAAAACGTTTGGTGCATCATAAAACGGAAGATACGACAAAAAAGACCTAAGACAGTTGAGCAACTAGAATCCTATGTTAGACAAGAATGGATTAACATTCCTATCCCTAAACTTGAGCAACTTGTCTCCTCAGTCCCCAGACATTTACAGACTGTTGTAAAGAGAAAAGGGGATGTCTCACACTGGTAAACATAGCCTTGTCCCAACTTTTTTGAGATGTGTTGTTGTCATGAAATTTAAAATCACCTCATTTTTCTCTTTAAATGATACATTTTCTCAGTTTAAACATTTGATATGTCATCTATGTTCTATTCTGAATAAAATATGGAATTTTGAAACTTCCACATCATTGCATTCCGTTTTTATTTACAATTTGTACTTTGTCCCAACTTTTTTGGAATCAGGGTTTTTTATATATATATAAAATCTCCTTCTCACCCCCGGTGGGGGGGTGGTATCCATGTCATCCTCAAGCTCGGGTCCTCTACCAGAGGCCTCAGAGTTTGAGGGTTCTGTGCAGTATCTTCGATGTTCCTAGGACTGCGCTCTTCTGGACTGAGGCTTCAGATGTTGTTCCTGGGATTTGCTGGAGCCACTCTCCCAGTTTGGGGGTTACTGCCCCAAGTGCCCCCACTACCACGAGGACCACGCAACCCTTGACCTTCCACATCCGTTCCAGCTGCTCTTTCAACCCTTTATACTTCTCAAGTTTCTCATGTTCCTTCTTCCTGATGTTGGCATCAGCTGGGATCGCCACATCTATCACCACCACCCTCTTCTGCTCTTTGTCCACCACCACTATGTCCGGTTGGTTAGCCAGGATCTGTTTGTCAGTCTGGAAGCTGAAGTCCCACAGAACCTTGGCCCTGTTGTTCTCAGCCACCTTCTGTGGTATGGCCCATTGGGACTTGGGTACTTCTATTCCATACTGGTTGCAGATGTTCCTGTATACTATCCCAGCCACTTGGTTGTGCCTCTCCATGTACACTGATCCAGCTAGCATCTTACACCCTGCTACTATGTGCTGGACTGTTTCAGGGGCTTCTTTGCAGTCTGCATCTTGGGTCTGATCTACTCTGGTAGATCCTGGCCTCTATGGCTCTTGTGCTTATGGCCTGTTCTTGTGCTGCCATGATTAGTGCCTCTGTGCTGTCTGTCAGTCCTGCATTATCCAGCCACTGGTAGGATTTCTTGATATCAGCCACTTCCTCTATCTGACAGTGGTACATGCCATGTAGGGGTTTGTCTCTCCAGGTTGTCTGTTCCTCCTCCTCCTCTGCACTCTCATCAGGGTTCTGCTGCCTGAGACATTCACTTAGCAGTTCATCCTTTGGGGCCATCTTTCTGATGTATTCTCGGATTTTTGATGTTTCATCCTGGACCGTGGTCTTGACGCTCACTAGCCCTCGGCCTCCCTCTTTCCGCTTAGTGTATAGTCTCAGGGTGCTGGACTTGGGGTGGAACCCTCCATGCATGGTGAGGAGCTTTCTAGTCTTGATATCTGTGGCTTCTATCTCCTCCTTTGGCCAGTTTATGATACCAGCGGGGTATCTGATGACTGGTAGTGCGTACATATTGATGGCTCGGACCTTGTTCTTACCATTCAGCTGACTTTTCAGGACCTGCCTTACTCTCTGGAGGTATTTGGCTGTGGTTGACTTCCTTGTGGCTTCTTCATGGTTTCCATTAGCCTGTGGGATGCCAAGGTACTTGTAGCTGTCTTGGATATCACCTATGTTGCCCTCTGGTAGGTCAATCCCCTCAGTCCGGATCATCTTGCCTCTCTTTGAGACCATCCGGCCACACTTGTCCAATCTGAATGACATCCCTATGTCATCGCTGTAGATCCGGGTGGTGTGGATCAGCGAGTCTATTTCTCGCTCATTCCTGGCATACAGCTTGATGTCATCCATGTAGAGCAGGTGGCTGATTGTTGCCCCACTATGGAATCGGTACCCGTAGCCGCTCTTCGTGATGATCCGACTGAGGGGGTTCAGGCCTATGCAGAACAGCAGTGGTGATAGCGCATCTCCTTGGTATATGCCGCACTTGATGTTGACTTGGGCAATGGGTTTTGAGCTGGCCTCTAGGGTTGTCTTCCACATTTCCATTGAGTTCTGGATGAAGGTCCTTAGGTTCCTGTTGATCTTATACAGTTCCAGACATTCCAGTATCCATGTGTGTGGCATTGAGTCGTAGGCTTTCTTGTAGTCAATCCAGGCAGTGCACAGGTTGGTCTGTCTCTTCTTATAGTCTCGGGCAACTGTTCTATCGACCAGTAGCTGGTGCTTGGCTCCTCTGGTGTTACTGCCAATCCCTTTCTGTGCCTCGCTCATGTATTGAGCCACATGCTTACTCATTTTTGCCGCAATGATGCCTGACAGGGCCTTCCATGTTGTGCAGAGACAGGTAATTGGCCGGTAGTTGGATGGGATGGGTCCCTTCTGGGGGTCCTTCATGATTAGGACTGTCCTGCCTTGGGTTAGCCATTCTGGGTGGGTTCCATCCCTCAGCAGCTGGTTCATCTGTGCTGCTAGGCATTCATGGAGTGCAGTTAGCTTCTTCAGCCAGTACGTATGGATCATATCGGGGCCTGGTGCTGTCCAGCTCTTCATCTCTGACACTCTTTCTTGGATGTCTGCCATTGAGATGGTTACTGGTTCTTGTTCTGGGAGGTTGCTGTGGTCAGCTCTTAGGTCCACTAACCATTGGGCATCAGTGTTGTGTGATGCCTTTCTTTCCCGTATGTCTTTCCAGTATTTTTCCACCTCAGCTCTTGGTGGGTCTGACCGGTTGTTGTTCCCCTGCCACTGAGAGTACACCTTGGGTGGTTCAGTGGAGAACAGCTTGTTTATTCTTCTGGCCTCTCCCTCCTTGGTGTATCTCTTCAACCAGGTGGCCAGAGCTGTTAGTCGCTGTTTGGCAGTTTCGAGTGCCTCTGGTATGGAGAGTGAGTTGTACTTCCTGGGTGCCCCTTTATTCACCATGTTCCCTTTCTGTAGTTCAGCTAGCTGGCTAACTTCTCTCCGTGCTGCCTTTATCTTGGCCTCTAATCATCTCTTCCATGGTGGATACTGTTTGTTATGTCCCGAGCCCACCTTGTGTCCAAGCATCTCCATGATTACTGTTGCTGTACTGTGTATCAGCTTGTTGGTCTCAGTGATGGTTCTTGTGGAGATTGTCTTAAGAGCAGCATTCGCATCTACTAGTAGATCTTCTGAAGGTACTTGGCAACTCAGCTTCGGTATTCGTCGGGGGCTCCAGGTTTCCAGTTGGTTCACGATCTTCCTTCTCAGGTCAGCAGCTCTTGTGTTGAGGCTGTTAGGTGTTGGGGCTTGGTACCCAATCTCTGGTTGTGGGGATGATGACATCTTCCCAATGACCTGTCTTCCTGGCTCCCCCTTGCCGTAGCATCGTTGTTGTATTTCATTAATCTCTAGTTGTGATAGTAGATTTCGATTACGGATGTTGGAACACTGGGCTAATAGCTGTTTCTTTGTTAGCCTTGATTGTGGGTTTCGAAGTATCCAATGGTCCCACATTCGCTGCATGTATCCCCTCTCTCTGGGATTGCTTGTATAGTAGCATTCCAGCAAATCCGTATTTTCTGTCCTCGTCCATCGATGTCTGGTTCCAGTAGCCCATTTCTCATCAGTTTGCCCTGGTTCCCTAGCAACTAACGCAGACCTTGTTGACCCGGGCGACGTCTGAGCCGGTATGACTCTATCAGTTATGTCTTCACTCATTCCTGAGGTAGGCTGATATATCATGAGGGGTCTTGCCTAAGGACCCTTACTGGATGATGTTTTGCCCCAACTGGGATTCGAACCCCGATCTCCTGCATCGTAGTCAGTGAGCATTACCACTGTACTAGCTGATAGTGATATATATATATATATATATATATATATATATCAGTAGCGGCTGGTAGTCTTTCAAACAGGGGAGGCTGGTCGGTTACGATATTTCCAGATTTTAAAAGAAAAAACATCAATTTTGCCCATATTCTTGCCTCTGATCTGGCTGATTGTTGGCAGCGTCACAAACTGTGAAATAACAGGTTCTTTTGGCCCATTAGCCTACTGTCCAATATACATGATGGTGGTGTTGGGGGGAGGGGTATATTTTAACATTTTATATTTTAAAATTGTGGCATGTTGTTTAAAAATTGATCATTATTGAAAGCAGCTCTTTGTCAGGAACCTCAGCAGTAACAGCAGAGTGTTCTGGAATAGGCACAAGCACTGACCTTGGGGAGCCAAACATAGAGCTGGGTGCCACACATTTCATTCAATGACACTTTCCCTATATTTTACTTATTTTGACTGAGAAATGTTTTATTGACAATTTTGATAACCCTTCACTTTTAATCCAGGTCTGTAGTGTGAAATGTTCTCGGCTGTGTTTTTGTTTAAAAATGTTTTCCAAATTGTAGCTGTGTTTAATTCATATCCAGAAAAATATATATTCCAATATAATATACTCAGCATAAACATTTTAAATAGATTCTATATTTTTGGTCCATCCATGACATATTACTAAAGTAGCCTATTTACTGTTGTTGATGTGGGTCACTTGCTGTTAGCCAATTCACTTTCTCGTACCAGGAGAGCTGAAAGGAACGAGTATTATTCCCTACCTTTTTCACCAAGTCAATTTGAGGCGTTGGTCTACCCTGCTCTTTAATTTTAATTTTTTCCTGGAAAGGAAGACTGGCAAATGGCTTCACCAAAATTAAATCAGCAATGCTTAGCATCCGTGCGCAGCTTTCTTGCCCCCTCAAGTTCAAGTTCAGTCACTCAAATAAACAAAATTTCTGGAACTAAGATAGCAAACTTGACAACACTATATTTACACTTTATTTACAATGAAAATATATACAAACTAAAAAAGCTGGTAGAAACCGTATGTAATGAAAGAAATCGAAATGTAAGCTGATCTCTTACAATACACCACAGCACTTGTGAATCCGCATGGGACTGAACTGAAATTCACCGCTGCCTGTCTATAGTTGAAACGAGCTGTCAATCAAAGAAAATATCCAGCCGCTTTCACCAATCATCAGTCTCCTCGCGGAAACTGCCATGTCCCTCCCACTGTGAGGCTCGGAGTCCATGGGCGGGCATTTTCGCAGTATTTGTCCAATAACCGTCTTGCATTTTGATATTGAAAAGCGCATCACTCCCAAATGCCATTGAAGTCCACTGAGGCTGGGCTGCATTGTGCTGTCACGAGGGGGAAAAACTCACGCACACATTAAAGTTATAAGGGAATGATTTCACACTGTAGTGGGTTGAGCACATATATTTCTATGATTCTGGATCTGAAATAGCAATGTTATAAGGTCGGCTATAACATAAGCCTAGCGCAATTCATCCTACACGATGTTCGTCATTTTTAGAGGAGGCTGAGCCTCCCTCGTTGTCTTAGAGCAATCGCCCGTGATATACACACACACAAACAGTGGTGTTTGAAAGTTTGTTAACCCTTTAGAATTTTCTATATTTCTTCATAAATATGAACTAAAACATCATCAGATTTTCACACAAGTCCTAAAAGTAGATAAAGAGAACCCAGTTAAACAAATGAGACAAAAAATATTATACTTGGTCATTTATTTATTGAGGAAAATGATCCAATATTACATATCTGTGAGTGGCAAAAGTATGTGAACCTCTTGGATTAGCAGTTAATTTGAAGGTGAAATTAGAGTCAGGTGTTTTCAATCAATGGGATGACAATCAGGTGTGAGTGGGCACCCTGTTTTATTTAAAGAACAGGGATCTATCAAAGTCTGATCTTCACAACACATGTTTGTGGAAGTGTATCATGGCACGAACAAAGGAGATTTCTGAGGACCTCAGAAAAGCGTTGTTGATGCTCATCAGGCTGGAAAAGGTTAAAAATCAATCTCTAAAGAGTTTGGACTCCACCAATCCACAGTCAGACAGACTGTGTACAAATGGAGGAAATTCAAGACCATTTTTATCCTCCCCAAGAGTGGGTGACCAACAAAGATCACTCCAAGAGCAAGGCGTGTCATAGTCTGCGAGGTCACAAAGGACCCCAGGGTAACTTCTAAGCATCTGAAGGCCTCTCTCACATTGGCTAATGTTAATTTTCATGAGTCCACCATCAGGAGAACACTGAACAACAATGGTGTGCATGGCAGGGTTGCAAGGAGAAAGTCACTGCTCTCCAAAAAGAACATTGCTGCTCGTCTGCAGTTTGCTAAAGATCACGTGGACAATCCAGAAGGCTATTGGAAAAATGTTTTGTGGATGGATGAGACCAAAATAGATCTTTTTGGTTTAAATGAGAAGCGTTATGTTTGGAGAAAGGAAAACACTGCATTCCAGCATAAGAACCTTATCCCAGCTGTGAAACATGGTGGTGATAGTATCATGGTTTGGGCCTGTTTTGCTGCATCTGGGCCAGGACAGCTTGCCATCATTGATGGAACAATGAATTCTGAATTATACCAGCGAATTCTAAAGGAAAACGTCAGGACATCTGTCCATGAACTGAATCTCAAGAGAAGGTGGGTCAACAGTTACCAGAAATTTTTAGTTGCAGTTATTGCTGCACAAGGGGGTCATACCAGATACTGAAAGCAAAGGTTCACATACTTTTGCCACTCACAGATATGTAATATTGGATCATTTTCCTCAATAAATAAATGACCAAGTATAATATTTTTGTCTCATTTGTTTAACTGGGTTCTCTTTATCTACTTTTAGGACTTGTGTGAAAATCTGATCATGTTTTAGGTCATATTTATGCAGAAATATAGAAAATTCTAAAGAGTTCACAAACTTTCAAGCACCACTGTATGGCAGCTTGGTATTGGTGGGATTTGAACACATGACTCAATTTGCCAGTAAATTGCTGTCAAATCTATAGCCATATTTTATAGTGTACACTATACCGTCCTATACTATACTACAGTGCTTTACACAGTGTTGTAGTCGAGTCACTAAACTTCGAGTCCGAGTCCAGTCTCAAGTCCAGTCTTGAGTCCCCAGTGTTCAAGTCCAAGTTAAGTCCAAGTCATTCAAAAAAATTTCGAGTCGAGTCCGAGTCGAGTCCACTGTTGATCCAAGTCAAGTCCAAGACTCCAACTGCACCATTTGACGGTGGCTGGTTCAGTGCCATTAACATGAGTTTGTTCCTGAACAGGTGAATGTGCTTCTCTTTATCAGGGAGTGTGAAGTATTCTGTCAGAGATGGTTGGGAGATGGATGTAAGTGCAGTAGGTGTGTTTATTAATACAAGTGAAGACGGTAAACAATCCAGAACAACCGGCAAAATCGTAAAATGGCGAAACAGGCGATAGGTCAAGTGAGGCACAAACAGGCTATCGTAGACTCAACAGAATCAAAGACGAGAAACAGGAAATCAGGGATCAGGAACCCAAACAAGGAAATAAAGCTCAGTAGTGTGTCAGCAACCCAACTCAATACTTTGCAAAGTGTGTTTCACAGGTTTTATCTCGGTGCGCTGATTGCGCCTTAATCCTGTGCAGGTGCGAGTTGTTTATGGCATGCACGCGAGAATCTGCTTGGTGCGCATGCTGTCTGGAGCACTCCCGAGAGTCGATCTGATGCATGCACCAAGGTACGCAGGTGTGACACTCTTACACAAAATTAGTACAAAAATTAATGTAGATATAAATATCTTATGCCAAATTATTATGGCACGTTACAAAAAATAAAGAAAAAATCTGAGTCCTCGTCTCCAATTTACGAGTCTGAATGCAGTTAATGCACGAGTCCGAGTCCAAGGCCGAGTCATCAGTGCTCAAGTCCAAGTCAAGTCACAAGTCCTTAAAATTAGGGCACGAGTTGGACTCAAGTCCAAGTCCTGGACTCAAGTACTACATGCCTGGTTTTACATTATATGAAACTATACTATACTATAATATTGTATACTATACCACTACAGACTATCCCATTCCATACTAAACTATCCAATACCATTCCTTACTCTATGCTCTTTTATTCTACACTATACCATCTAATTATATACCACACCACACTGTACTATGCTCTCCAGTACTGCACTGACTTATACTATTGTATCCTAACCTATCCTACACTATACAGCTGTACATTATACTCTACTAACATTTACTATACTTTACTACACTACACTGTACTATACGACACCATGCTGTGTTATACTATACAACACTACACTATACTGCACTGCACTGTAAAATACTACACTGTACTATACTATATCACATGACACTGCACTGTACTAAACTACACCATACTGTGCTGTACTACACTATACTACACTATACAATGTTACACTATACCACATTACGCTGCACTGTATTATACCACACTGTGCTGGACTATACCGTACTATACTGCACTGCACTGCACAATACTCATCTCATCTCATCTCATCTCATTATCTGTAGCCGCTTTATCCTGTTCTACAGGGTCGCAGGCAAGCTGGAGCCTATCCCAGCTGACTACGGGTGAAAGGCGGGGTTCACCCTGGACAAGTCGCCAGGTCATCACAGGGCTGACACATAGACACAGACAACCATTCACACTCACATTCACACCTACGCTCAATTTAGAGTCACCAGTTAACCTAACCTGCATGTCTTTGGACTGTGGGGGAAACCGGAGCACCCGGAGGAAACCCACGCGGACACGGAGAGAACATGCAAACTCCACACAGAAAGGCCCTCGCCGGCCATGGGGCTCGAACCCGGACCTTCTTGCTGTGAGGCGACAGCGCTAACCACTACACCACTGTGCCGCCCACTGCACAATACTATACTATAAATTTTTAAATATCAAAATAATTACTGTAATAAGCAGTAAGCATTAAAACAAATTGACAAAAAATGCAGAGGATCTCTCAGGTATACTGCGTTGCAGTTGTCAAAGTAAATCACCTGGTAATTTGATTTAGGCTTCTTGGAGAACTCACAACAGTTCTTCTGTCTCAGCAGATCAAATCCCAGATAAACTTAATGTTGTTTTATTTCCTCCCAGAAAGATAATCTATTTCTTAATATGATGCATTACATAACAACAAAAGACATTTATCTGCAACAATGAATTTCTGTAAAAAAATAAAAATGGAACTCTAATTTTTCTTTTTTCTAATGACACGCTAATGCAGTAATCAAAATAGGACTGGAAGATAAAATTGCCAAAAACATGGGGTGCTTAGGACTTCTGCACAGTGAATGTGTAATTTGTAATTATAGAAATATAATCCACATTTACTTCCATATATGAAAGTAAACCCTTTTATAGCAAAATGTGTATATATTAGAAATTTCAACACAAAGATTTACACACACACACACACACACACACACACACACACACATATATATATATATATACACACACACACAGAGTTAGGTCCATATATATTTGGACACTGACACAAATTTTGTTTTTTTACCTGTTTACTGAAGCATATTCAAGTTATAGTTATATAATGGACATGGACATAAAGTCCAGACTTTCAGCTTTCATTTGAGGGTATCCACATTAAAATTGGATGAAGGGTTTAGGAGTTTCAGGTCCTGAACATGTGCCACCCTGTTTTTAAAGGGACCAAAAGTAATTGGACAATTGACTCAAAGGCTATTTAATGTAGCCTGGGCCCGCCCATCCTAAGTGTGACGCAACACGGGGGCCTGTTGCGAACTTAACTCGCAGAGCTTTGAAGTTGCGTTAGCCAGACTATATTTAATGGGCAGGTGTGGGCAATTCCTTCGTTATGTCATTCTCAATTAAGCAGATAAAAGGCCTGGAGTTGATTTGAGGTGTGGTGCTTGCATTTGGAAGATTTTGCTGTGAAGAAAACATGCGGTCAAAGGAGCTCTCCATGCAGGTGAAACAAGCCATCCTTAAGCTGCGAAAACAGAAAAAAACCATCCGAGAAATTGCTACAATATTAGGAGTGGCAAAATCTACAGTTTGGTACATCCTGAGAAAGAAAGAAAGCACTGGTGAACTCATCAATGCAAAAAGACCTGGATGCCCACAGAAGACAACAGTGGTGGATGATCGCAGAATAATTTCCATGGTGAAGAGAAACCCCTTCACAACAGCCAACCAAGTGAACAACACTCTCCAGAAGGTAGGCGTATCAATATCCAAATCTACCATAAAGAGAAGACTGTATGAAAGTAAATACAGAGGGTTCACTGCACGGTGCAAGCCACTTATAAGCCTCAAGAATAAAAAGGCTAGATTGGACTTTGCTAAAAAACATCTAAAAAAGCCAGCACAGTTCTGGAAGAACATTATTTGGACAGATGAAACCAAGATCAACCTCTACCAGAATGATGGAAAGAAAAAAGTATGGCAAAGGCGTGGTACAGCTCATGATCCAAAGCATACCACATCATCTGTAAAACACGGCGGAGGCAGTGTGATGGCTTGGGCATGCATGGCTGCCAGTGGCACTGGGTCACTAGTGTTTATTGATGATGTGACACAGGACAGAAGCAGCCGGATGAATTCTGAGGTATTCAGAGACATACTGTGTGCTCAAATCCAGCCAAACTGATTGGTCGGCGTTTCATAACACAGATGGACAATGACCCAAAACATAAAGCCAAAGCAACCCAGGAGTTTATTAAAGCAAAGAAGTGGAATATTCTTGAATGGCCAAGTCAGTCACCTGATCTCAACCCAATTGAGCAGCATTTCACCTGTTAAAGACTAAACTTCAGACAGAAAGGCCCACAAACAAACAGCAACTGAAAACCGCTGCAGTAAAGGCCTGGCAGAGCATTAAAAAGGAGGAAACACAGCGTCTGGTGATGTCCATGAGTTCAAGACTTCAGGCAGTCATTGCCAACAAAAGGTTTTCAACCAAGTATTAGAAATGAACATTTTATTTACAATTATTTAATTTGTCCAATTACTTTTGAGCCCCTGAAATGAAGGGATTGTGTTTTAAAAATGCTTTAGTTCCTCACATTTTTATGCAATCATTTTGTTCAACCCACTGAATTAAAGCTGAAAGTCTGAACTTCAACTGCATCTGAATTGTTTTGTTCAAAATCCATTGTGGTAATGTACAGAACCAAAATTAGAAAAATGTTGTCTCTGTCCAAATATTTATGGACCTAACTGTATATGTGTGTGTGCGTGCGTGCGTGCGTGCGTGTGTATGTACATAGCCCAGGGCTGATCTTAAACATCTCTCTCAACGGTTCTTTTCACCTTGCTCTGATTGCCACAATCCTTTTCATTTTCTCTTTCTTGCATTCTCCCTCTTTTCTTCCAGGAACTGAAGGCATCCGCCCTGTGTAATGTTACCATGACAAAACAGTATAGACAATTAATGCCTGCCAGACTTTACAGCTTTAACAGGAGCATTTCAAAATGTTAGGTCACTTAATGTGGGTGTCTGAAATAACTTCTATTCACATGTCTATTTTATATTTCTGGCTTTTATAAGTGTTTTTTTTATTTTTTTTGAAAATAACTTTTCTATGAATGCATAGCAAATAAGGAAGGAGAAGATATCCACAACAAATTCTAAGTATTAATAACTGTTAAAAAGCTATTATCAACATGGGTATCTCCTTGAATCTCCGTGTGTGTGTGTGTGTGTGTGTGTGCACATATATGACAGTTTGAATACAACAACTTGTGCACCTGTTCCCTAAAGCTATGGGATTAGAGCTGAATTAGAGCTGCACACTTAAGGAGTGGTGTTGTGTTTGACCTCTCTCTCTCTCTCTCTCTCACACACACACACACACACACGGAGAAAGTTATCATGACATTGATCAGATGCTCGATGACCTTTTGGAGAGTTTTAATTGTGTAGACACTAAATCTTGCAGAGAAAGTGTTTTACTCAGATGACATCATCAGGTTAAAAGCCAAGAACTGGGTTTATTTAAATGATTCATGGATGAAGAGAAGTGTAAAGAATAGGGAAGAGGAGAAAAGATGAGAGACAAGGGCATGGTTAAGTGAGAGCAGTGACCCTTGAGTGCTGCTCAGTAGACTAATGAGAGATAAACGCAGCCACATACCCTTTAGACATTCTTTCAATCTCAACTAACTACGGAGCCCCGCTCATGACACGAAAATAAATAAATTATATATATGGCCCACACCCTGGTCCACACTCACCTGCTTGGGGCCACCTGGGGGCCCACAACACTCTAGAGAAGCTATGGGACCACTTCCACTGGCCCGATATGGTAATTGAAGTGATGAATTTCATCCATTGGTGCCCCAGTGTCAACGGGTGTCCCCATACAAACCAGCACCTGCCCTCCTCGTCAGGCCCGTTTCAAGCTATTTGGGGGCCCTAAGCAAAGGGGGATCTGGGGCCCATAATTATCCCCCCCTCGACGAAAGGCCTTATGGCCGCCTACCCACTGAAGACTTAATAAATAAACATCACACATATTGTAATCATTCTTACGATTTTTACTTAATAAATGAACTCTGTACATTATTATAAATAATTATCAAACCCAATTAAACACAAGAATAGACAAAATATACACACACACACACACACACACACACACATATATATATATATATATATATATATATATATATATATATATATATATATATATATAAATCAAATATGAAAATAAGACAAAGTAATATAAAATGTGCAAATAACACAACACTAAATATTTACAGTATATACACAAGTAGAAATAACTTCAAATGGTGATTAAATGATTACAAACATGAATAAGAATCTTAATAAGAACCAGCACACACAGAAAAGTGCAAAAGGTATAGAAAAACACATAAAAATTTAAGAATACACAACTAGAATCATGGGCAAAATGTCTAAAACTGCTGCTTGCGGGCTTTGGCTTCAGCAAAGGCAGCCACAATACCCTCCATGTCCAAAGACCTGCGGACATCACATTCAATTGACATCAGTGCCAGTCCGGAGAGCCTCTCTTGGCCCATGGCGGACCTCATATAGTTCTTAATAAGCTTCAGAGAAAATGGCAAGGGCTGTCCTTCCTTCCCATGGAAGCAAAAACAATACAGAGACACAAGCGAAGCAAACTTGCCATGTCGTAGCCATTAGCCGTGCTGATCGCAGCAGGGCTTCCTTGCAGAAAGTTCGGGTTTCTTAGCTGAATTACTCCATTAATATCCAACCAAGGTCACAAACGTAGCCTATTTATGTAAAAAAGAGCTTTCTTGTGAGCCATCCCCTGTCCTACTCCATTCATGCTCACGACACACTAGCTACTTCTGATGAAAGCCATGCAGCTCGCTGAAACTAACTCTGACTATGACATTTTGATAAACACAATAAGTTAATCTGGGAGAAGTTGACAGTCTTTCACCTATTTGTGTGGCACATATTAGAATTTTTAGCCAGTCCTTGCAAATTTGTAAGCCTATTGTGCATGACAATGTTTACATCACTGTTATAAACACTGTCTACAAGATAACTACCATTAACGTAAGCTAGCTACCAAATTTGCTTGTCGACCCGCTTGGTATTAATGAGTGTGTACATTCTCACTTACCAGTGTCTTGTTTTTTTTGTCTTCCTCTTCCCTTTTCTTCTTTCTCTTCTGGCTCCCTGAGGGTTAATTTCGCTCCATATTTGATTTTGTTGTTTTTTTTTGCCGCAGAGCTCTGCAACCACTTGACTGGATGGAGATGGGCATTGAGGGGTTGACAACAGACTGTCATTGCACTTTTCAGCCAAAGCATGCAGGGAGGTGCTGTTGTGCATTAGGGGGCCCCCCTTGGAACTAGGGTATTTCAACAAGTGTCATTAGGCGCTGCGCTGCCGCGCTCAAAAAGTTGTCATTGCTATTGAATACATAACCAGTCGTTCAGCAGCGGGGGTCCTTCGAGGGCTGGGGCCCTAGGCAATTCCCAAGTCTGCCTACCTTGTTGCAACGGGTCTGCTCCTCGTCCCACTGCACATTATCAACATGTCATTTGAGCAGGTAGGCATGGACTGGGTAGGGCCACTATCCAAGTTCACCTGGGCCATGAATATATGCTGGTACTGGTGGACTACATGACAAGGTAATCCCAAGGCTATCCCCCTCTGAAAAGCTACCTGAATGAATATTGCACAAGAACTGGTCCTCCCCTTCAACCAGATGGGAATCCCAAAAGACCTGCTCCTTGACCAGAGCATGCCCTTGTTTCAAAACTGATGGCTGACCTGTGACAGCTGCTGCAGATTAAATATCAATGGAACTCGGTCTACCACCCGCAAAATGGACGGTCTGGTGGGACGATTCAACCAGACCCTGAAGAGGATGCTTCACTGGGTGTTCCCAGTATGTAGTGGTTAGTATCTACCAAAAGTGGACCAAGGAAGGACAACCGGTGAACTGGCCACAGGGTCATGGGTGTCGAAGGCTCATTGATTCACATGGGACATAATGGCTAGCCCATATGGTCCAATCCCACAGAACAGTGGTGCTTGAAAGTTTGTGAACCCTTTAGAATTTTCTACTGTATATTTCTGCATAAATATGACCCAAAACATCATCAGATTTTCACACAAGTCCTAAAAGTTAACCCAGTTAAACAAATGAGACAAAAATATTATACTTGGTCATTTATTTATTGAGGAAAATGATCCAGTATTACATATCTGTGAGTGGCAAAAGTATATGAACCTTTGCTTTCAGTATCTGGTGTGACCCCCTTGTACAGCAATAACTGCAACTAAACGTTTGCAGTAACTGTTGATCAGTCCTGCACACCGGCTTGGAGGAATTTTAGCCCGTTCCTCCGTACAGAACAGCTTCAACTCTGGGATGTTGGTGGGTTTCCTCACATGAACTGCTTGCTTCAGGTCCTTCCACAACAATTAGATTGGATTAAGGTCAGGACTTTGACTTGGTTATTCCAAAACATTCACTTTATTCTTCTTTAACCATTCTTTGGTAGAACGACTTGTGTGCTTAGGGTCGTTGTCTTGCTGCATGACCCACCTTCTCTTGAGATTCAGTTCATGGACAGATGTCCTTACATTTTCCTTTAGAATTCACTGGTATAATTCAGAATTCATTGTTCCATCAATGATGGCAAGCCGTCCTGGCCCAGATGCAGCAAAACAGGCCCAAACCATGATACTACCACCACCATGTTTCACAGATGGGATAAGGTTCTTATGCTGGAATGCAGTGTTTTCCTTTCTCCAAACATAACACTTCTCATTTAAACCAAAAAGATCTATTTTGGTCTCACCTGTCCACAAAACATTTCTCCAGTAGCCTTCTGGCTTGTCCACGTGATCTTTAGCAAACTGCAGACAAGCAGTAATGTTATTTTTAGAGAGCAGTGGCCTTCTCCTTGCAACCCTGCCATGCACACCATTGTTGTTCAGTGTTCTCCTGATGGTGGACTCATGAACATTAACATTAGCCAATGTGAGAGAGGCCTTCAGATGCTTAGAAGTTACCCTGGGGTCCTTTGTGACCTTGCCGACTATTACACGCCTTGCTCTTGGAGTGATCTTTGTTGGTCGACCACTCCAGGGGAGGGTAACAATGGTCTTGAATTTCCTCCATTTGTACACAATCTGTCTGACTGTGGATTGGTGGAGTCCAAACTCTTTAGAGATGGTTTTGTAACCTTTTCCAGCCTGATGAGCATCAACAACGCTTTTTCTGAGGTCCTCAGAAATCTCCTTTGTTCATACCATGATACACTTCCACAAACATGTGTTGTGAAGATCAGACTTTAATAGATCCCTGTTCTTTAAATAAAACAGGGTGCCCACTCACACCTGATTGTCATCCCATTGATTGAAAACACCTGACTCTAATTTCACCTTCAAATTAACTGCTAATCCTAGAGGTTCACATACTTTTGCCACTCACAGATATGTAATATTGGATCATTTTCCTCAATAAATAAATGACCAAGTATAATATTTTTGTCTCATTTGTTTAACTGGGTTCTCTTTATTTACTTTTAGGACTTGTGTGAAAATCTGATGATGTTTTAGATCATTTATGCAGAAATATAGAAAATTCTAAAGGGTTAACAAACTTTCAAGCACCACTGTAGTTGGATCCCTGAACAAGACCTTTAACCTTCAGCTCAGATGTACTCTGCATCAGCCAAATGAGCAAATGTACCAGATGATGTGTGATTTTATACTATGTTTAAAATAATACAGTATAAATAAATATTAAAGTACTTTACTGTAAAATCTACAGTAGTTTTTTACAGTCTAGTACAGTACAGTTATACTGTAAATATCCAGTTTTGCACAAGGGTTTATTAAAATGTAAAGCATATGTATGATTAGATGCATTACAATTCTATTATTATATCATATATTCCAAAATCAAAATGTGTTTGTATACATGTACATATGTAGTGATATTGAAAACACACGTAGTTTTCTATGAGGAACTATACTAAATTCACTATAATTTATTGTGGTTTAATTTCTATTTCAGGCTTTAAATAAAACTATATAATTATATAACTAGATAACATTTATTGTCGTCCTCATCATTACATGGCATTTTGCATTTTCCCTCAAAATATTTCTCTTGTGTAAGATCATGAAGTTAGAAAGCGGCTTCATGATTTATCACATTTCTTTTCTGATGTAAATATCAGCTCAATTATATGCGATTTTTAAAGGTCCACTTGGTTTTGCTGGTGGTTTCTAGGTGGGTTTGGGCGTATTTCTCTTTTATGGCTTGTTCTTTTTCAAACTCATCACCATTAACACCTGCTGCCAGATGTGACGCACTCTCACACACTCATTCAGATTGAAATGCAGGTTTGGATTCGCACTCTCTTATGTGTTTCTCACACGTCAGGTTACCTACTGACGTGTTCTGGTCAGAATTGATTTATTTGTTCTTTGGAAACAGAAGGAGAAAGAAGAAGATGATCAGGTGAAAAAAAAGGCAGAGAAAGAAATGAGAGAAGTGAGTAATACAGTGTATAGGCTATAATGGGTGATGCAGGGTGTACACTGACATTGCACAGACATTGATGAAGCAGAAAGATGAAACTGATGGACATTAAAGTGAACTGCATTAGTTTCGTTAATGTGTTATATTGAAATCTCACTCTGACATTTCTCCTCGTCTGTCTTTTTTTGCCACCTCCTTTCGGCTTATGGCCAATTTGCCCCAAGGACTCTGGGCGGGCGGGGCGTGGGGCATTTGGATTTATGCCAGGATACCTATGTATTTGTGTGTTTATAGATATGTGGGAGTGTAAAGGCAGGTTGCTCAGCACGCACATTCCTCCACTGCCACGCGATAAATCATGCATAACCAAAAGTCATACACAAACACACACTGTTTTATGCTGGATAGACTGTAGATGCTCTGTTATTACATTCTGTGTTGTGTATCAGTGTGGAGTGTGCTCTGGGCTTTGGATAAGCACCGCATTAATTTATCTTATTGTTATCTTGCAAATTATAGGGTGCAGAGAACAGCATGACTCAGATTACCTGTGAATGTGATGTGTAATGTGAAGGGAAAATTCAGTGAAATGTTCCTTATTAGCGATTTGAAAGATTTAAAAAGTCCTGCAGGTGCTGGAGGATGCAGAGATGAGCAATACTTCACATTAATTTCTCAAGTAATTGCTCTGGGGTTTTTTTTTTGTTTGTGTGTGTGTGTGTGTGTGTGTGTGTGTGTGTGTGTGTGTGTGTGTGTGTGTGCGCGTGCACATGTTTTTATATACGACTGAGGACCAACTGTCCCTACAAGAATAGTAAAATCTGACAATTTCGAACTTGTGGAGACATTTGGATGGTCCCCACAAGGAAATTGCTGCTGTTGTATTTTTTAAACAACTTCTTCTTCTTCTTTTGGCTGCTCCCAATTAGGGGTCGCCACAGCGGATTTTTTGTCTCCATTGCTCCCTGTCTTCCGCATCCTTCTCTACCACACCTGCCACTTTCATGTCCTCTCTCACCACATCCATGTATCTCCTCTTTGGCCTTCCTCGTTTTCGTTTGCCTGGCAGCTCCATCCTCAACATTCTCCTTCCCACATGCTCTGCATCTCTTCTCAGGATGTGCCCATACCATCTCAGTCTCATCTCTCTTAGCTTAATTCCCAAGCTCTCCACATGTGCTGTCCCTCTGATGTGCTCGTTCCTTATCCTGTCCAACCTTGTCCCTCCCATCGCAAACCTTAACATCCTCAACTCCGCCACCTCCAACTTTGCCTCCTGTCTCTTCATTAAGGGGACGGTCTCCGATCCGTACATCACAGCTGGTTTCACTACTGTCTTATACATCTTACCTTTCACTTTTGCTGGGACTTTCCGATCACAAATGACTCCCGAAATCCTTCTCCAACTGCTCCACCCTGCCTGCGCTCTCTTTCTCACCTCACTATCGCAGCCCCCATTTTCCTGCACAGTTGACCCCAGGTACTTGAATTCACCAACTTTCTTTACGTCTGCTCCTTGCATCTTCACTACACTCTCATCCCCATTCTCATTGATGCACATGTATTCTGTTTTGCTACTGCTTACCTTCATTCCTCTTTGTTCCAATGCATCCCTCCATCTCTCCAAACCCAACTCAACCTCCTTTCTACTTTCACCACATATCACAACATCAGCCGCAAACATCATGTTCCATGGTGACTCTTGCCTCACTTCATCCATCAAGCTATCCATCACTATGGCAAGCAAAAAAGGACTCAAAGCAGATCCTTGATGAAGTCCCACCTTCACCTTGAAACTATTCAGTCGTTCCAACTGCACACCTCACTGCTGTTTCACTGTTCTCATACATGTCTTGCGCCACTCTTATATACTTATCATTCATTCCACACTTTCTAATACAATACCATAACTCATCTCTCGGCACTCTATCGTATGCCTTCTCCAGGTCTACAAACGCACAATGTAGCTTTCTCTGGCCTTCCCTATACTTCTCCATTAACATTCTTAAAGCAAAAATTGTGCTCTTCCTTGGCATAAACCTGTACTATTGTTCACAGATTGCTACCTCTCTTCTCAATCTCGCCTCCAATACCCTTTCCCATAACTTCATGGTGTGCCTCATCAATTTTATCCCTCTGTAATTACTGCAGCTCTGTACATCTCCCTTTTTCTTGTATATTGGGAGGAGCACACTCTTTCTCCATTCATTTGGCATTTTCTCATTCTCTAGGATCTTATTAAACAATCTTGTTAGGAACTCCACAGCTGTCTCACCCAAACATCTCCAACCCTCAATCGGGATACCATCTGGTCCGACTGCTTTCCCAGTCTTCATTCTTTTCATGGCTGCCCTCACCTCATCCTTACTAACCAACTCTGCTTCCTGATTTGCTGTCGCCAACAAATCTGACCTTGTCTCTCTTGGATTCTCCTCATTTAATAAATCCTCAAAGTACTCTTTCCACCTTCTTAATACACTCTCTTTGTTTGTCAGCACATTTCCATTTCCATCTTTCATCACTCTTACCTGCTGTACTACATCCCTTGCTTCCCTGTTTCTCTGCCTAGCTAGTCTGTACAGGTCTTTCTCTCCTTCTTTGGTCTCCAGTCTTTTGTACAACTCCTGGTATGCATCTGATTTCGCTACCGCTCTTTTTGTCTTCTGTCTCATCTCTCTGTATAACCGCCTGCTTTCCTCATCTCTCTGATCATCCCAATTCTTCTTTGCTAGCCTCTTCTCTTTTATAATTTCCTGCACTTCTTTGTTCCACCACCATGTCTCCTTGTTTTCCTTCCTCCTTCCCGATGACCACCCTAGCACCTTCCTTGCTGCCTCTCTTACTAGTATAGCAGTAGTATTCCAATCTTCTGGCAGACTTCCATCACCACTCAATGCTCATCTCATTTCTTCCCTAAACTCCTTCTGATGTTCAACCTCTTTTAGTTTCCACCACTTAATCTTCAGCTCCACTATTTCATTCTTCCTCTTTTTCACTTTCAAGCTCGTCCTGCACACGACCACTCGATGTTGTCTAGCTACACTCTCCCCTGCCATCACTTTACAGTCTCCAATCTCCTTCAGGTTACCCCTTCTGCAGAGTATGTAGTCCACCTGTGTAGATCTTCCTCCACTCTTAAACATCACCCTGTGCTGCTCTTTCTTCTCAAAGTATGTATTGACTATTGCCAAATTCATCCTCTTTGAAAAATCAACCACCATTTGCCCTTCCACATTTCTCTCTCTTACACCATATCTGCCCATCATGTCCTCGTCTCCTCTGTTTCCCTCACCAACATGTCCGCTGAAATCTGCTCCTATCAGCATGCAGCTCCTTCTGTATACTTTCTACCACTTCATCCATCTTTTCCCAGAAAAACTCTCTCTTCATTCTCACATCCAACCTGTGGGGCGTACGCACACACAACATTAATTACCACTCCTTGAATCTCCAACTTCATGCCTATCACTCTATCTGACAGCCTCTTCACATCAATCACACTGTTGACCAACTCTCCCCTCAAAACAATACCAACACCATTTCTCTTTCCATCCACTCCATAATAAAACAACTTGCATCCATCTCCAATGTTCTTGGCCTTGCTTCCTTTCCACCTCTTCTTCTGCACACACAAAATGTCCAACTTCCTTCTTTCCATCATATCTGCTATTTCTCTTTTCAATCCGCATGTTAGATTTGGCACAGTTTTACACTGGATGCCCTTCCTGACGCAACCCTCTCCATTTATCCAGGCTTGGGACTGGCACCAAGAGTACGCTTATGCACCCCCAGTGGCTGGATTGTGTTTTTTAACAAACAAACAAACAAACAAACAAACAAACAAACAAACAAACAAACAAACAAAAGAGCCAAAAAGTTTCCTTTTCATTACTGAGGTTAAGGATTAGGTGCAGGCACAGCATTAATTAACTGCAATAATAATTATGTCAGTGGAAGGTCCTCACAAGGATAGTGAGACGTGTGTGTGTGTGTGTGTGTGTGTGTGTGTGTGTGTGTGTGTGTGTGTGTGTGTTTTAGATAGAAACAACTGCAAAGTCCATGTAAGTTATGCAAATTATTTTAGATCTATCTATCTATCTATCTATCTATCTATCTATCTATCTATCTATCTATCTATCTATCTATCTAATCACCAAATCACCAATTAAAATGTCTGAAATACTCATGTGCAATTTTATTCCCGTCTTTTAAAAAGTTCCTTTGAAGACTTGCTAACTGCCCTTCAGGCTGCATCTACTACTACCACTAGTACTACTGCTGTGCGCACACACACACACACACACACTGAATAGCCTTGTGAGGACCTTTCTTTGACATATTTTTTAATGCAGCTATTTAATGGTATACTATATCTCAGTCTAGCCATCACCTCAAAATAACCCTTTTGACTAAAAAGTTTTTAGTTTTTGTTTTAAAAAAATAATAGCAGTTTTCCTTGTGGGGACCAGCCAAATGTCAAAACCATCAGATATTTCTATCTTTGTGAGGACGTTCTATTGGCATAAGTATTACTGCAGTTAATTATCTAAGTCTTACATTAACTGCATAACTAAAATGAAATATTTTGTCTATTTTAGTTTAAAAAAAAAACTGCAGATTTTCAGGGGAAAAAAACTCAGGGGATCAGCCAAATTCAAAACTGTCACATAATCCTATTATTCTGGGGACATCTGGACACTTACTTCTTTTCACATATACTAGTTTCAGTCCTATTTTTAAATACCCCAAATTTAATATAAAATATAAAATTTAAGGAAAGAATTTTCAGTTATTTCCTTTAAGGCACTGGTTTTCCTGCTTTTTCTTTTATTTCTGCGTTGCTTTATCTTCAGGTAAATTGTACAGACTGTAGATGCAGTATCCAGGCTAAAGTTCTGGGGGAAAGTTTCACCCATCAAACATCTTAAACCTAGAACCTTTTTAGCAGCAATTAGAAGAACACTGTAAAGAAACAAAACCTTTTATTATTTAATCCTGTGTTTAAACCAGAGAGAAACATGCATGCATGTGATACATATCCCAGTTAGCATAATAAAAGGATTTCCCTGAGATCAGCCTTTTGGTTTCTGACTCTTTTTCACACTTGCCTGGGATAAAGCTCAGCCTTTTATTTCATGTGTTAATGAGTGCCATTCACATACCTGCCTGAGTTTCTCTCCAGCACGACAAGAGTTAAGGGCGAACACCTGTCCCATCTACACACCTGCCTCGGAGCCTTCGACCAATCAGGTGCAAGTGTATGAAAGCTACTTGTTGGGACAGATAAATGTGCCAGCAGCAGCAGGCCCAAATCAAAACCACTTCACTCAAGGAGGTACACAGATATAACCTCTCTCTCTCCTTTATATATCAAAACAGAAACACACCTTACCAGAGAGGAGAGCTTAGACTGTGGATTTTATTTCTGCTGCCTCTGAGGAACGACATGACCAAGGAGACTGAGTAAGTAACGTGCTTTTGTGTATATATATATATATATATATATATATATATATATATATATATATATATATATATATATATATATATATATATAAAATCTATTGAAGAAACTTTATCAATCTAGTTAAAAGATTTGCTCTTAAATGGTTGGTAATGCAAAGACAACTTCTTGAAATCAAACTGACACAGATGTTTACAGATGTTAGACATTCATCAGGAAGTTGTCTATTCCTTTCACATTCTCAAGGTGTCAGTTATAGTTTCGTTGCTTGCAGCTCTGACACTCCATCTGTTTTCTGCCACAGGGCAATTAGACCCTGATCAGAAACAGTACATAAGGGCTGTTTTACAGATAGCTGACACCACAATCAACACACACACATTATATATATCACACACAACCCACAGACTCAGAGCACACCAGGCTGCGTAAGATTAAGAACGAATAATCATAGTACTTGTCCTAGGGGTTCTGAATCACAAAAGCAAGTTTTCACCTGATCATTGTAACAGAGAAACTAAATAAGGGCATTGAAACTGCATGGCACGGTGTATCCCGCTGTGGCATGCAATAATAACAGCACCAAACAAGTGTCATGTGAGGGTCGTTTCATTCATATGGCTGTGACAGTGCAGTGTTTTCAAGTCCTAGCTTCTTGAAAGACTATTTCAGAACCTGATTCTGTCACTTTTAAAAAGGAAACGAGCTTTATTTAAGGGAAAAAAAATCATCAACAGGAAATGTGTTCATTTGCTAAACAAGACCTCTCACCTGGTCAAACAGAGCTCTGTCATGAGTTCAGGTGATGGAACGCTTGTCAGGAGTACACTAACTGTTTGCTTGCTAGCTGCTAATCCATGGCACAGGGGGAAGACCCAAACATGGACCCCACTTTTCCCTGCATGGAGAGATAAGCGATCCTTCCCTAATGCCTAGGTTTTGTTTGTGGTCTTCAAGCGACACTGACATCCGCCTTTCTTTTGGTTAATTCTAGCAGAGATCTTATATTTGCATGAGTTCTTTCCCTCAGGTGCTAAGAACATCTATAGAGCAAATGTATCGGGGAGGGTTTAGGATCATCTCAGTAGCACATTTCGCAATGTTCAGGCAGGTGTTTATGTGGATCACTGACATCAAATCCATACAGGTGGTATTTTCTTAAAGCAGGATTTGCTTAAAGTACTGCATCCTTCAGTGCAATTTTTTTTTACAATGTATATTTCTTGCTTGAGATATGGGCAACAAACTGGAAGACAACTCATATCTGTGCGCGCAAAATCTTAATGAACTGTTGCATTTCTTTTTAAAAAAAAGTTAACCCAGTTTCTCAACCGTTCTTTCTTCTGGTCTCATCTTGATCTAGGGCTCTGATGATTTTACAAAACGAGATCTTTAATTACCCATGCTACCCTGACAGCTACCTAATGGATTCCTGGAACTACATGGACACTGATGGCAGCAAAACTAAATCCAGGCTCACTGAGGAAGATCTCAACAGTATCTCCATCTTTGCAAGTGATATTTGCAAGGTAAAAAAAAAAAAATTCTCCAGAAATTTCTAATCAGTTGAGGAATTCATTCATTCATTCATTCATTCATGTCTTCTTCTTTATAGACTCCAAAAGAGCAGAAGATGACTTCCTGTTCACATGCTGGCAGTACATTTAAACCGATAGACAGGTAAAAACAAACAAACAACTACATTACACATGTTTAGCAGACACTCTTATCCAGAGTGATATACAATGTACCTCAAGCAGCCTGGGGTTAAATCCCTTGCTCAAGTGCACTTCAGCCATTCCTGCTGGTCCAGGGAATCAAACCAGCAACCTTTTGGTCCCAAAGCTGCTTCTCTAACCTTTAAGCCTTGGCTTCCCCTTAATTCCCCAACTAGCTGTTACTTCTGTACAAGGAGAGTGAGTAATCTCCAGCGTCTTTCACCATACGTGCCCAATTCATTTCACATCCTGCCAAGATAAAAGGCAAACCCCAAACACACACTGACGGGTGAGATTGGAAAGGATAAAGGTGTGCCTGTCCAATTGTCAAGAGAGACAATGGTGACCGGTGTATGAAACTTAATGTCGGTGTTTCTCACAGGTTTTGGTTCTTCACCTACTGCCACTCCTCCAGTGTGCAGAGCGGGGGCTAGTAAGATTAGCTCAAGCTTAGCTGAGGTCAGAGCAGTTTTAAGATTCTAATCCTCTTCTTCATCCCATCCCAGAGACAGCTGAGTCACTGGTCTTTTGTGCTGCTGAAAAATGGCAGCTGAACACGAATATTTTTCCCCCTTCAAGCTCAAGCAACGACGAGAAAGGCAAACAGAGTTAGAGATGTGGATTATGTGGCAAACAGCTCCCACCCAGCTCTCCTCAAACAGTGTCGAGATTGAGTGCTGTTTCTGTTGATTTTAACAAGTTCTCCAATTACTGCTATGAGTAAAAAACATTAAGATCTTTATTTGTTCTTGAATAAATGACAAGTTACCTAGCTACTTCCACTTAACTGTAGCATTTAAATATGACACATATGCCTAGTTTGCCTCCACAATGAACACAATTATCTTCAATTATTTTTCAGAACACCACATGGTTCTTCCCCTGAACTGACAACTCTACAAAACTCAAACCTCATGAAGCTGGTATCCGAGAGTATTTGCATCAATCAATCACAAGTTACGAAGCAAATTTCTCCAAGCAACAACAGCTACATCCAGGCCGTCGCGGGCGACAGCTATGAAAAGCAAGCCATCAACAACATATTTGATTCCCTTATGCTCAATACGCCTCATAAACCATGGCCTTCGGATACCTCCTACCTAGACGCCAGCACTGAAGTGAGTCTCACAAAGAAAACCTTCACATGAAGAACTTACATAAGCCAAGTTGACTTATGATTTATGTATTGCTATGCAACAAGTGGTTTTAAATTTCCAAAACAATACTATGACTCATGAAATGATCAGTACTCAAACTTAATTGATGCAAACTAATATACAATGTTCTGCTTTTTTTCCCTTCACACACAGCCTCTAGGCTACAGCACTGATTTTGTGGCCCCCCCAAGTCCTGATTATTCTGACTCGTACTCAAACTCTCCTCCTGAGAGGTACAGGTGAGCCATGCAGGGAACACATAATCACACACCAAACCCAATCATCAAGACTTAGACCTTCTTCCAACTGCTAATATTTCACATTACTCTAGGGACAAGACTTTTTTTTTTTTTGTAGACTACTGATTCTTGTTTGGTTGTTCATTTGGTTTTTGTGCTGTCTTTGTTAGTAGGGATGATTTTCAGTTTATTCTCGGAGCATCTCAAGCCTCTCAAAACAAGACCACAGAGATTCCTATGGTGTACCTGAACAAGGGTCAGTTCTACCCCATCACCCTGCAGGGAGTGGACAGCAGTGCTGGGATCCCGTGCAACAAAGTGAAGGTGAGAAAAGACATTTAAAGATTTTAAGTTGAAACAGACACCAGCAAAGTATTGGATTATTGGGAAGGTGGTAGAACCTTCTCCAAAGTTCATACAGGGACCTTTAGCAATGTAAAAAAAAAAACCAAGCAAACAAAAAACTCTCAGAAAGGTCTAGAAAGTGTCATCAGTGGGATGGAAAGTTAGGAATCATCTAGAAGTTGGCAAGATATTAGAATGGATCTCAGTAAAAATGGTGGTAAAAACCAATAAAATACAGTCAGTAATACTAACCAAAAGATCATGAAGCTTTTAGAGGTTGGAAAGGTGTTGCAAATTACCTCCTGTACTTGTGGAGATCCATCGGAAAGGAAGTTAAAATGTTAAAACACTCAGATAAAAAAGAATAACAAAATCAAAGTCTGGGAAAGATTGTGAAGGTTCTGGAAGTTGGCACAATTGTCGAAGGCTCTAGTACGTTCTAAAATGTTTTCCACCATTCACAGTGCTCATGATATGACAGCCAGGCTCAGTTCCAGGACACCAACTCACATACCATAAAACGCTAATGTGGAATGTTTTATATGCTGAAAGATCTACTGGTAAACCTGTAGCCAATTACAGAGCTGATTAGAGTGTCATTATTTATGACTCAAGGTACACACTTGGCTCAAACAACCTCCCACTATTAGCCCAGTGCTTAGATGATTGAAAACATGGTTTCCCTAAAGATCATTTCATAAAAATGTCATGTTGTCATCACTTCTGTCACTTGCCATGACAGTTTCCAGTGATTAGGGGTGAACACTTTAGCATGAGATTTGATCAGAGGTTTGGTGGCATTAAGGTTGTCTTTTTGCTGATACATTTCCAGAACACACCTATGTATGTGTGCAAATCCTGTCTTGTAGCATTTACGCCAAAACTCCAAATGACTAAAGTCTTAGAAATGGAGAGGGAGAGGCATGCCAACCTGTTTTCAAGCGAGTGTATGCTCACTCAATTAATGACAATAAAACTTAAGCCAAGGTATTAGCTTGATGACAAGTTGCTTTTGTAAGAAACCTTTTATATCGATCTACTTTTTTTGGTTCCTTCTCTCTGTTCTTATCTTTCACTATCTCTCTCAGACTATGATCATGGCAGTGTTTGAAAATGAGAAGAGTCCTGAGATGCAGCTGAAGTGTTGGAATCATTGGCACGCACGGCAACCGACAGCTAAGCAGAGGGTCATTGATATTGGTATGCACACACACACACACAATAGCACTTAAAAGTCCCTTAGCTCAATGCAGAGGTCTGCAGTCTTAGTTAATGGTTTGTATGGTGTCCGGTTTTCTTTCCAATCTGACAGGAGCCTCGTCTGATTGTATTTGTTTAATCGATTTAGGTTTATCTTCAAATGACTCTTAGGTGTGGCTCCTAATTGGCTAGAGTACCACTGTGCTACAGATTGTGGTGTTTTTCCTCATCCAACACACCCACATTGACTCAGGAAGTCTGTTAATTTGCTGATTATTTGGAAAAGGTGTGTTAAAGATGGAAACACAACACAATTAGCAGGGCTGGGAACCTCATGAACCATACCTCATTCACCATGTGTTCACAGTTAAAAACGATGCACTATCACCTGTCCTTTGAGCAGAACCACTCTCGTTTATTATTTTTTTTATGTTTAACCATCCATTTCATTTGACAGTGCAGTCATTTACTCATTTTCATGCATTTCTTTCCAGCTGACTACAAAGAAGTCTTCAGTGGCATCAGCGATGTAGACGAGGTCGCTTTTAACGCCTTATCCTTCATCTGGAACACCAATGAAGAAGCTAAGGTATAAAAACACACACTTGAACTGATCCATCTGTTTGTGTTGTGGTGTGTGTCACAAGTCACAAGGGCAGAGGAATCCATGGCATGTCACCACCCCAGGCACCTGTCATGACAACAAGGAGAGAGAGAGAGATCTCAAGAATATCCTGAGGCAGTTTAGGGTGGGACAGCGAAACCAAGAACAGGCGGAGGAGGGAAGCAGTATCAAAAAGAAGAAAAAAGAAAATA
Organism: Neoarius graeffei; assembly: GCF_027579695.1. Classification (NCBI taxonomy): domain Eukaryota; kingdom Metazoa; phylum Chordata; class Actinopteri; order Siluriformes; family Ariidae; genus Neoarius; species Neoarius graeffei. The sequence goes on along the minus strand of NC_083579.1, from coordinate 80,326,636 downwards.
ATATATACACGCCTGATAATTACCCAAGACTAAATTTATAAGAGCATGAAAAAGAGCACAACAATTGACTGAGAATATAAACTGGGTAGAAAATAAAAATGTATAAAGAAGAGATAAATATCAGATTAGTTGTTGATAATGGATTACAAAGACAAATAAAGCTGATCCTGGCTTAGAACTGAACCTTTTGCATATTAAGTCTTTCTTTCTTTCGTTGCACTGGGTTAAAACTTGCTTGGTCATGTCCCAGTCTTCCCATTTTTATTCCACACCTTTCCTATGGAAATGAACACTTGTGTATTTGCTGCCCCACCATCTTTCAGCATTCAGGGGTAGGTTGTCATTCATGATGCTTGGAATTCATCTTAAAGACTTGCCGAGTGACATAATACATGCGTTATGATTATGCTCGGGGCTCAGAAACTATTTCAAGGTGCTCATTGTTTCTTGTATCTGAGATCAGCTCTGTCACTTTTAGCTAATACATGAAAATGTAGTTAATAAGTTAATGAAAGTCTTAAAACCTGTTTCTCTCTCTCTCTCTCTCTCTCTAAATGTGCTGTATTGTACAGTGGCTTAATAACAGCAGGATTTAGCAGTAACAATTGTATTTATTCTTTAGTAGCACTATGATTTATTAACAGTCGAATCATTAATCAAAAACACACATAGATTAGACTTCTGGATATTTTTATTACTTAATTAAGAAGTATCTCAAAGTGTAGCACAATAGTTTAAAATCTAATCAGCTGGTTCTTTGGTTTTCCACAGGTGTATATTGGTATCAATTCCCTCAGCACAGATTTCTCATCTCAGAAGGGAGTGAAAGGCGTTCCTCTAAACCTGCAGATCGACACGTATGACTTCAGCTCTGGCACCAACCGTCTCATCCACCGAGCCGCCTGCCAGGTCAAGATCTTCTGCGATAAGGTCAGTTAGACTTTTCAATTCCATGCAAGTTTAAACATCCTGGGGTGTTTCAGCTTGTGGTAATTGTGATAAAGTTGTGCACTAAAGCACGAAGCTACAGTTATGGCCCTCTAGGCTATTACCCAAGACTTGAGATTGTGCCTTCGGAGCGAATAGGTGCCTTAAAAGTCATCTTTCACTGTTACTAACTGCCACACACTTTGTGACCTGGAGGATCTTTTTTCATAGCAACTCGTGGAGGAGAAAAAAAAAGGTCACTTGGAGAATCTGTTTGTCTGCTCAGACACAAACGCGTTTGTATCTGCTGGTTGATAAGACGCACCATTCATCCCATTATTCAGCTCTAATCTGATCAAAATCTCCAAACCCTCATATTCTTGCTATCTTCTCCATCTACTGTGTTCCTTCTCTTTGGCTTCCTTCATAGCTAGCTTAGAGTATTTAGTGAGTACAGGATGAGAGAATCATTCAGAATTGTACCTGTCTGACAGGTTTAGCCATGGCAGGTGAGCTGAGCGCATCACCAAAGAACAAGGAACCAGTGTGTTTTTCCATCAAATGGTGCTGGCAGCTTGTTTTTTGTTTTTTTCAGTATTGTACCTTGAAGGTCTGTTTTGATGAGGCACAAATCACTGAGGTGTCAAGGCTGAAGTCAAGCGAGTTCAAAAATGAAATTATAAAGCTGTTACACTTGTCTTCTGACAGGGTGCAGAGAGGAAGATGCGAGATGAAGAACGCAAAAGGGTCAAGAGGCGACCCAAGAATGTTGCTGACTCCACTAACAGTGGTACGTGTCATCCATCCTGCCCTTTAACCAGTTATATAATCACACAGGTCTGAGATCACTGTCAGAAAAATGAGCTTTATGCAATCACAGAAGTTTGGTACAGAGACCACACCTGTAGCTCATTCCTCTTAGCTAATACGTATTCCCCATTCTAGAGTTTTACATTTGTTTCTCAAGCCAAAATTTCCATAATTTATTTCACCTGATTTAATTAAGAATCCAAACATGAGAGAAAAAACAGCAACAGAACACACTGGAGAATTAGTAATATACCAGACAGTGAGCTGCTTAAACAGGAAACAAACTGAAAAGCAGGCTGAAGAGATTAAAAGTTCATTCCTAGCACATAGCTAGCTCTGAGATTAGCTAGATAATAATAGCTATGAGCATAGTTACAGTACTGTGCAAAGGTCTTAGGCTAGGCACACTATTTTTTTTTTTCATACAAACTTTGTTATAGTTTTCTATTTTATGACTTCGACATTATTGAGCCAGTACAAAAACATTTTAGAGTCCAAATGTTTGTTTAAATGTTACAGAAAAAAAATGTTTGAGCAGCATATTCCATAAAAGCGCACTTTTCAGATGAAAAAAGAAAGCATAATGAAGGCTGCTGGGTTTTGGTGTAAAATGAAGAAGTGAGTGTGACAGTCAAAGTGTCCAGAAGAACTGCGGCTGGTTCTGTAAGATGCTCAGGAAAACCTACAGATCATTTCCGCATAAAACTGCACTCACTGGACCTCTGACGGATATTTTATTTTAAAGCAAAGGGAATTTCGTCTCACACCAAATACTGACTTTATTTCATTTATTATGGCTCACTGATTAGTTTAGAGTATTTTTTTAATGTTAAAACATTTCATTTCATTATTTTTAAGTTATTTTTGGATGACAGCATTTCTTTACATGCACCTAAGACTTTTGCACAGGACTGTATTTCCCCCCCAAAAAAAAAGTGCTCAACTTGCACTATTTTCACTGCTATAATAACTATTCATCTCTAACAGGGTTGCTTTGTTTAGCTTGGTAAGACCCTGACCTATTTGTATTAGCATGATGACATGTTTTTGTAAATGTAGTTGTGATAACTGAATTAGCATCTGCCTTGCTAACTTGCTAATTTCAAATTCCAACTCTAAATTAGTAATATGCAAAAGTCAGGTGTGTTTGGTATGAAATATTTGACCTACACATTGAAATAATTCATTCACTCCCTTATTTTATCAGGGGAAATATTAATGTTTGGTTTTGTTTTGCTTTTTAATGGCTAACAGAATTGCTGTTAGCATTTAGGAATTAATCACCAGCACAGCCTTGTAGGACATTTCAAGGGTCATACCGGTACCACTTTAAAAAACAAAAAAACAAACAAACAAAAGCTTTTATGGCTTTTTCATATAATGATTACAGGCTGTTGTAAAGTCCCAGCTTGAACTCAGCCTGCTGTAAATGGCAGCATTCAGTTTCTTTGTACTTTCAGTGCTAATTAGCTAATTATTTTAGATCAAAAATTTTGTTGAGCTTGTGTCACTAGAGTTTTTGAAAGAGTGTGTCTTTCTTTTTCCAGGAAAACAGCTTGTTTCCAGCTCAATTGGGAAGGACTGCACTTTCTTCAAGGCCCTGGACGACCACATCACACAACCTGTGCTGTTCATCCCTGAGACCCACTACAGCAACCTGCAGCGCTTGGTATGCCCAACACTCTCTCTCTCTCCCCCCAGAAATCCTGTGATTTGCGGTTAACCACAGTGCTGTTGAGTCATGTTCCAACAGCTGCAGGAGAGAAGCAGGAAAAGTGTGGGAAAATATGTAGTGGGGGGAAAAAGTGGGCTGGGAAGCACGATAGAAAGATGGAAAGGGAAAGTATGATTACACAACAGTAAACGAACCTCACTTCATGAAGAGTCGGCCATGCTGATGGACATGGAGGATTAGCTTGCAGGGGCTTGCACACTCCCAAACACACACATGCCTGACTCAGCCTTATTCACTGGTGTTAAAGGGATTGCGTGTTTACACAGCGGAGGGGTAACACACTCACACACTGTTCTGAAGGACTGCCTTTCCCACAGTCTCTTTGGGAGCCAGGGTTTCAGATAAGATGTGTATTTCCTTCCATCTCAGCATCTTGCATGCATGCAGCTACCCACACACACACACACACACACACACAGTGTTGGATGTCATGCAATCATAGCCTCTGTTTGGGATCATGTCACACACTAGTATCAATCATGTACATATGAGAACAAAATCCCTGCTCAGGCGGTTAGATACACACTCGTTTGATTGTGTTTGTGTGATGCTATGCATCTCCAGGTTGCACCTGCCTCGATCTGAGAAACGATAACACTGTCAGAGTGCAGTAGGAAATTTTTCAATTGCCACATTTTGCTTTTACTCTAATGCTGATAGTGTCTGTTATCTTTGGCTCTTAGGTGGTGACTACCAGTGCAGACGAAAGTGAGAGGAACTCGCTGAAACGTGTCGCCTGTTTCTCTGATTCAGGAGAGCAGTGTGGCTTACCGCTCAGCAAACAACCACGCAGGGAAGAACAGCAAAGAGGTACGATAGCGTGACACATTACAGAGCTGAGCTACAACATGAACAATGCGAAACTGCATTATAAAACCTCCTACATTACACACTACCCCCACAGAAACATCAACACAAACAAATCACACTATATCACAATATAAACACCACAAGATTCAATGTCATTCAGAGACTTAGATAATATATATAAAACTGTGTCATCTGCATACAGTTTTATATATCATCTAAGTCTCTGCATGACATTGAATCTATGTTAAATTCTGATTTATCTCGAGTTTGTTCTTGGCTTGAGTCTAATCAACTTACTCTAAGCATTAAGAAGTCTAAGTTCATTCTAATAGGGAGGAGCCAACCCTTAAGCAAAGTGGGTTCTGTTTGTATTTCTGTTGCTAACAATATTCTAGAAGCTGTAACCTTATTTAGTTATTATCCCCCGCTGGCCGAAAGGCCTGAAGGGGGATTATGTTGTGGCAATTTCCTTCCGTCCGTCCGTCTGTCTGTCCATCCCAAGAAGGCTGCTCACCTTCTGAAATCAACTTCTCTCACAATTTTTGGAGGAATTTCGCAAAACTTGGCAGGATTCTTTGTTATATGTTGATAGTATGCATATTGCAATTTCATTCAATTCAGTCGCATTTTACCAGAGTTACGGCATCGTTGCCAGCGGAGGATATTGTGCTCTCAGAGCACTCTTGTTTAGGGGTTGTTATCACTACCAACTTGAGCTGGGAAGATCATATAGATTACATAAGTTCCAAGATAAATAAGAAGCTGGGTCTTCTCAGGTGAATCAAAGCTTGTTTACCCCAGAGGCCCGGATATTATTTTTTAACAGTTATAGTTTGCCTATTTTCAGTTGTGCAGATATCATATGGGGTGAAAGGGGAAATTCTGCCCTTATGGCACAACTTCAAGTTCTCGACAATAAAGCAGCATGAATAATTTTAGAAAATTTTAGCCTACCTTTTCCTTCATCAGGAACAGAGACCTTAAACAAGTTTAACTGGAAGCCACTCAGCCACAAATGTGCTGAACATCAAGCGACTTTCATTTACAAGTGTCTAAACCAGCTGTTCGCTCATCAGTTTGAAATTAACTTCAATAAGGCTTATCACAACTCTAACACTAGATTTAACAATAATATCCAAAAAACAGCAGCCGATATAAACTGGGGCTTATGGACACTGGAACAAGTTAGATGCATCCTTGAGGGAAGTGACATCATTAAGAAAGTTTAAAAAAGGCCTCTGCAAAGTAGTTTTCTAGTATCTTTTGCCAAAATGGTCTCTCTCTCTTTCTAAAAAAAAAACCACTCACTTTATCTCATATATTATTATTTTTAGTAGAGTCATTTTCATTAACCTTTGAAATCTAAGTTAATCATTTTTAGCTTACTGTACTTCAGTAGTAGAATTTTCTTTTCAGTTCTCTCTAATCCGCTGACTTGATTGGTCGGACCTGAGTTTTTTACTTTAATTCACAGTTACACTTTATTTCATGAGTTGATGTAAACCACTCTATGAACTTATGTTTTTTCATATTTTATATTGTATCACTTTTATAGTTTTTAATTTATTTATATTTTTTGAGGACCCTTCTGTAAATCACTCTGTGATGTTGGCATCCTTAATAAAGATCATCATTCATTCATTCATTCATTCATTCATAACCCCACTGGAATCACAGACCACCACTAAATAAACATCACAAAACTACAAAACTATCAAGTCACACCATCACATAAAGCACAGAATCCAAACAACATTCGAAAGCCAAACACTACCATAGACAGCACAACATAAACCCTGCTGAATCAGACTGAACCGCAATATAACTACCGCAAAACCATCTCACAGCATCACAGTTTGTAACAAATCCAAGATTTAAAAAAAGTGCACCAGAGTCATGAACATTTGGATTCATGGACTTTCGAGCTTATGGACTTGTTGTCCAATAATAACTTTATAGAACAAACAAACTAGGTAGAGACACAGTAATTTGTGCTAGCTGTTACAAACCAGGACGTCTGGTCACCGTACCCTATAGATCTGGAACAGTAAGTGATAGAGAATGATGCTTAGTGAGGAAAAGTTGCACCCTGTTGCCCTAAAAAAAAACCCTCATTGAAAAATCATGAAAATTGACAGAGTTATAAGTGATTGAAAAAAAAATCCTGTTTTTCATGGCTCATTCCAGTTCGGTGATCCAGATCAGTACCAAAAGTCATAGCAATGTAATTCAGCCCAGATGTATTCTTCATGTGAAATTTGGTGATGATTTGTTGAAAACTGAGGGAGAAATAGCGTCCAAAAAACATTATGAGAATAATAACAATAAGAAGAATAAAAAGTAGAAAGATCCTGCATAAATTAAAAACGAACAAACTCAGTAGTCCACATACAAAGGCAAAAACGATTAAGACCACATCCACCTTATAACATCTACAACAATAAAGCCACTCTGCAACATGTAAACCAAACTTCATCAAGCTAAACTGAACAAACATAAAGCAAAAAGGCAATTTATTTGTTTGTTTGTTTGTTTTTGCTATAGTCCTCCTGTATGTACGACAAGAATCAGAGGAAGTGTTTGACGCCCTGATGCTGAACTCTCCCACCTTGAAAGGACTCCGGCAAGCGGTTAGCCTCTTTTCTTTCTCTTCCTTCCTGCTCTCCTTCTTTTCCTTCTATCTCTTTGTCATATATGTGAAGGCCTCACTGTACATGCCACCAGATCCTTGACATGAAACTCATCTTGTTTCTCCTTTCTCATGCTCAGATTTCAGAAAAATACAGCCTGCAAGAAGACACCATTGGGAAAATCTTCAAAAAATGCAAACGAGGGTGAGTGACATTATCACTAAACACACAGAGCCTGACAAGGTGGCATCGGCCATTTTGGCACAGGGAGGGTCTCGGTAGATGATGGCTGCTGTTTACGCTGTAATGACAGAGCAGATCTTAGAGATAAAAGAAGGCTGGGATGTATTGAAATGCTCTCGTTGTGATTTTAAGTTTAGCTTTGGTCTCTTGTTGTCAGCTTTCTGGAACTTAAGTTGACAGACTGGATGGACAAGAACTGTGTAGTAAAAGAATTTCATAATTGCTGTTTTCTTTACCTCTTTACCAGGGAAAAAAAATGTGTAGAAAATAAAATAAAATAAAATAAAAGGAAGACGAAGTAGTAGAGCAGGGAAATCACAAATGTGCAGATCCTCCAGTCACCTGTCACCGTCTGAGTTATATTTTCATACCCTTGTGCATGTACAGCACTGGTTTATATATGAGTTTTAGTATCAGTAATCTAGCCCAGGGCTTTGTTGCTGTGATTCGGAGTGAGCTGGCCTTCAGACACGTAGATGATGGTAGTGTTTGGAAGAACAGGACAGGTTAGGTAGCATTCTCTCTCTCGCTCTCTCCAACCCACATCATCAATCTGTTTCCTGTGTACCCTCAGGCTTGGCAGATCTGGCACACATTACCTTCTGGGTGGAACATTTGTTTCATTTATGATGTAGGTGTAAGGCTGAAGCAAACTTGCAGTATGCAACAAATCAAATATCTTTCTAATGGAACAATGATCAATTTATCTCCTTAAATCTTGTTGTGTCAGTGATACCAAGTTTAAATGGAGTTCAGATCCATGGTTTGTATTTTAATTAAATGTTAGTCTAGATTCGGGAACTGGAGGCCAATTACGGCACCTTTTACTGCTCATTTTTAAAACAATACAGTTGGGTCCTCTTACATTTCTATTTTATATCATGATATTCATCTGCACTTGTGATTCATTTTAGTGTTGTTGTTGATCGCTAAAGATTGCACTTCCTATAAACAGTTTATGCCAAGTCTCACCCTTGTTTAAGTGGTTAATCTCACCTGGAGATTATACTGTAGATTTATACCTAAGAATCATAAACACGATTATTACACAATATGTGCATGCTCAATATCTATTCAACCCACTTCATACCATTTGGTTTTACAGTATACAGTTATAGAAGAGGAATGATTTATATTCTCACTATCCAGTGTTCCTTTTTGAGCTTGGTTCATCTCGAGGTTTCTTCCTCATGTCATGTCAGGGAGATTTTTCTTGCTGTTGTCACTTCTGGCTTGCTCATTAGAGATCTGAATCTACATCTGGATTTCTCTGAACCTACTTTATGACTATATATATATATATATATATAAGTTAAAAGAGCTATACAAATAAAAGTGAACTGAAATGAACTTTATATTACAGACATTTAGCAGACGCTCTTATCTAGAATGATGTACAGCATACCCAGAGCAGCCTGGGAAGCTAGGTGCCTTGCTTAAAGACATTTAAGCCATTCTTGCTGGTCCAGGGAATTGAACTAGCAACCTTTTGATCCCAAAGCTGCTTCTCTAACCATTAGGCCATGGCTTCCCCGTTAAACTAAAACTCTTGTTAATGTTTATGTTGCTAATGTTATGTTGCATTCATCATGTGTTGGGAAATTAATTGTAGATTTCAGTGTAGATATCATTTCGCCTCTGAGAGCGGTGTTTTGTTGTTGTTTTCAACATTCTGCCAGTCAAGGATTAACTTTTGCACATTTCATCAAATCTTACTTCTTTCTTTGCATTATGGATGGAGGAACTTGCTTGAATGACTGAACTGAAAGTAGGCCAACATTCAGCTATGTGTTGTGTTAGTTGCTTAGAGACCCCAAGCCACCAGGGGGTCCCATAAGATCTCATACATAGGATGTCACTTAGGGCTTCAAAAGGTCCCGAAACAGCCCTGCTTAAAAGTTATGCATAATATTAGTTAATGTAATAAGTCAATATTTTGTCTTTTATAGTGGCCTGTACTCCTCATGATTCACCTCCTTTCTTTATTCTCTCTGTTCCAGGATTTTTGTGAACATGGACGATAACATCATCGAACACTACAGCAACCATTCCGCCTTCCTCATCGAGATCACCGAGACCCTGCTCAATCAATTCCAAGTCACGCTACTTGAGTTATGAGGGACATCATCTTCCATTGATGCAAGTCCCACCCCCTCACTGGCAGCATCTCCTCAGCCTGCCAATCAGAAAGCACTGCCACGTCTCAGAGATATTTTTTTTTGGGGCAACAGCTGTCACCATGGGGACAATAGAGTGCAGCAGGTTTACAGCTAAACATCAGGACCATATTAATTACCTCTGTAAATACATTCTATTTTACCTATTTTTATTAATTATTACTTTTGTTTGTTTTTTAACCACTGTCGAATATGACGTAAGCAATTAAGATGCATTGAACAAAATGATGAGCGAAGGAATGAATGAATGAGCTGTAAATAGGAATTGTAAATAGAAGTGAATATTGTTAACAAAAAGATACTTTGTATGTCTTATGATTAGATATGATTTGTTAATATTTCAGTGATAGCTTTGCAATGTTTGCCTGTTTGAAACCCCCCCCCCCCATCACTGCTGCTTTCTGTGGAAGGAAAAACAGAACATGGTAGCGGTATTGCTTACGCATGCTTGTGTACATTCCTTTAACTTCATGTATGCGCCTCTTAACACTAAGTAGGTTCATATGCTTCCAGTCAGGACTCTGAAGCTTCACACTAGCCTGCCTGTTTCACATCCGAAACTGTCCAAGTCAAAACCAGGGTGGTTTTGGACTTTGAACGTCACACATTTCCTGCCCGCGGAGCCGCATTTCTGTCTCAGTGTTTCACTTGTGAAAAATCAATAGCTGGTGGCTTTTTGTTGCTCACCGTCGACTCTGCACATTTCGAGGCTGCTCAAGCATTACGGGTTTCACGACGAGGTAGCCTCTTGTCCTCCCACATTTAGTTGAAAAGAAAAAAAGGAACCACAAAAATTTAAATCACCAGGAAAAAAAATCCCTGTTGAAGTTTGGACTGATGATCTAAGTTTTTGTGGAATTTCTTTGTTTATTCGGATTTCACATCACAAGCATTTCAACTGCTTTGTGTTTCCATTGTATATCATTGGTATTTTGCCACATTAACCCTATTTGCTTTTGTATTTCGTCTACTTTTATAAGGAAAATAAAAAATGAAATGAAATCACTTGGCTAAGTGTCTTCACTAAGATGACATACGATAACTGAATATTTAAATAATATTGGCTGGCTTTTTTTATGGTCTATCAGATACATTCCATTCGGCGAGCATGATACTGAATGAGTCAAAGATGAGTAGCTGAATGGAATATATCTGATATACCATGAAAAAGCTATTATTATTATTATTATTATTATTATTAATGCACACTCACTCTTCCAGTTTTTCAATGTCTATTGGTATGTTTTTCTCTTGTAAACAGAAAGGAACCATCAGGGCCTTCTAGTCCTTCAGAGAAGCCCAAACATATCAGTATTTCAAATGTTATATTTAATTTCTTTCATTCTTTAATAATTTCATGATAATTATTCTCTTCTAATTTGGCCTCATTTTCTATCAAATGTGCTTCAGAAATGAAAGGGTTACTGTCCTGAAAACATTAAAATCGAGTTATCCAATGAGATTGTTTTGTTTGTTGTCTCTAGGCTGAGAAGGGTTCAGAGCTGCTCACTCATTGGTTAGAACTTCGGGGACAAAAGGCCACGGCAGTGTATGTTTACGTTGGAAGTGACAGATTAATTAACCAATCAGATTTTGATTTATAGTGGGAGGGACCAAAAATTTATCACCTGCCTTCTCAAAGGCCAACACGAGTTTAACCGCAAGTCGGCACCGTCAGCGCAGCAGTGAAGTCACCTTCCAGCCGGTGTAGCGTTCATCAGTAGCGTTAGCGAATGCTAATAAAGCAGTCAAGCCAGTGATATTGAGAGCAAGTAGCACAGGCTAACGACCAAGAAACTAAGATTTCTGTCTCCAGACTCTTCTTTCACGCTGCACACTCGCTACAGTATTTTTCACTCAGACTTAAAGATGAATTTCCCTGTGTAATTTACTGAGTTACTTTTAAAATCAACATCAACAGCTACACACAACGGAGTGACCTGGCAGCCTGACGCTAATCCCTTACAAAATCTTTTACCCTGTTGCTTTTTTGGTGTCTGGCTAAGGTTTGGCTGAGCTCAAGTCCCAGCTCTAATAGTAACGGTTCACCACTGCTTGTAAATATGCATGAAGAATATCTAATGAAGAGATGCAGAGCATGTGGGAAGGAGAATGTTGAGGATGGAGCTGCCAGGCAAAAGAAAATGAGGAAGGCCAAAGAGGAGCTACATGGATGTGGTGAGAGAGGACATGAAAGTGGCAGGTGTGGTAGAGAAGGATGCTGAAGACAGGGAGCAATGGAGATGAAAGATCCGCTGTGATGACCCCTGTTCGGGAGCAGCCAAAAGAAGAAGAACATCTAATGAAGTTTTGGTAGTCTTTTGGGTGTTCAATGCACCTTTCTCTTTCCCAGTGAACAAAGAAATGATTGCGCACATGCACAGCGGAAAACTTTCTTATTGGATATTCACATCAGCGCCAACGTGCGATGTCATGTTATCTTGACAACCATGCAATATTGTAAACCATAGTCAGTGCTCATTCTCCATTGGATAGAATGACATAATACACATTGAATAAGCGATATGCTAACAATATTGTATGCTATTAAACCAAATGAAGGAAACCCACTAAAAGGGAATAGAACACATGTTTTTATTCCATCAAAAAAGTGTCTTATATGGATAATAATAATTGGTACTGAACATGATACATTTCTGGGTTTTAATTGACTGCTATTATAGCTTTGTATTTTGTGACATTTGTCAATTTTTATGATAAAATTTGTCAGAAAAAAACAAAAAGCAGTTTATATGTTGCTAGTTTTCTGTTATGCGCTTCCACTGTTACCTAGAGTAACCCTCTTAGAATGAGGGTTATTCAATGAGTTCTTTGTTTAAGAGTTAAAGGGGCTTCACTTCCTATAGGGTTCTACATTGGACCTTCAAGGGTTTCCCCAGAATCCTTAAAGGTTCTAATTTTCTATAATTATATAAGGGTTTAACATTTGGATTAATCCAAATCTAATGTAACAAAATTTGAACACCAAATAATTGCAGTGTTTCACCATGTGAAGTGAAAACACTGGTATAAACTGAGTCCCAAATTGTTCTTTCTTAAGACTGGATAGATTTTCATTTTCCACCTTACTTCTCACTCAGAGAGTTAAAATATAGAGAGAGCAGGCTGGACACGTGACCGTGTTCTATCACGGAGAGCTTGTGCCATTAGCAAAAATGGGAGTGGTCTGCGCTTGTGAATAGCCAACAGCTATGGATCACAGACACACACACAATGTTCTAACTGTCAAAAAAAGAGCTCTTCAGTAGCTTTCAAATGACTTGTGAGCTATGGTGCCAAACAAAAAGGTAGTGGAAGCCGGACAGTTTAGCCAACTTTGGAGCTCTATTTCTGACTAAAATTATATCTCCGGTGTTTCAGTCAATCGTTTTCAAAGTCCTCAGGTCATATACTATAATTATTCAATCAATCAAATTTTTAAAGGACCAGACTATGGGAATCTGGGAACCTGGCCACAGTGAATGACTTCAGTGCACTCTCCTGGGTGTGACCTCTCATCTCACCGTCGTAAACAAATGCTTGTGGAGCAATACTCAGAAGTAGCTACCACTGCTGATACTACTTTAAAACTTTTTTTTAAGTATAAAGCTAAATAGAGCCAAAATAAGGTACATATACAATTTTTATATCATGTGTACACTACCAGCTGTTGCCAGTATTCTGGCACCTACTGACGTAGACTATTGTTTCCTGTTTTGGATGCCATATTGGTAACAGTATGACAGAATGAACTCTAATGTTACCACTTTAGATAGCTTCTGATGAGTCCATCAGCACGTCTCTTAACCCTCATATCACAAATTCAGTGGAAGGTGGATGCACATGTTGGTAAATCTTTATTAACATGAGTTTCTTACACACATTGAGTTGATTGAAAGAAACAGAAAACTGGTGTGTTAGAGTTTAGGTGAGTGTGAGAGTTGTAAAATCCGAGCCGGATCAGGATTGGTGTGGAGAGTGGCAGATTCTGGATCAGCAGTGGAGTTTTTATATCTTGGTGGGGGCAAAATACCTCCAGAAGGATAGGACTCCAGTTCTGAATTTGTGGGGACATTTAGCTGGTTCCCACAATGAAGACTACGTTTTAATAAACACTGCAGCTTTTATTTAAAAAAAGATTGGGGGGCTTTTGGTAATTGAGGTTAAGATCAGGGTGTAGCATAACATTAATTAGCCTCATTAATAATTGAGTCAGTGGAAGGCTCTCACAAGGATAATAAGACAAGTGTGTGTGTGTGTGTGTGTGTGTGTGTGTAGAGAGAGAGAGAGAGAGAGACAAAAACTTTCTTCAACCAAAAGGTCACTGGTTTGATTCCCTGGACCAGCAGGAAAAGAAAATGTGTGGGTGGGTGGAATGAATGAACATCACTTCCCCTCCCTCTACATCCATAGCCGAAGTGCCCTTGAATAAGGCATCGACCCCAAACTGCTAACCGAGTGCTGTAGCGTAGCTGCCCACTGCTGTGTGTGTGTGTGTGTGTTTTCACTGGTTCACATGGATTAAATGCAGAGGACGAATTTCACTGTGTTGTAATGTATATGTGACAAATAAAGGCTTCTTCTTCTTTTCAAAAAAAGCCCTGTTCTTCTTCTACAGACATGCGTTATTTTTTGAAATTATTTTAATTAATTTATTTTCTGCAAAGAACATTGTCTTTTTCTTATACAGGGTGTTTCAAAAAATTTGATATAATTTCACAATCTAATAACTTTGCCAATTCTCGTTAAACTGACCTCGAATTTTAACAGTGTGTGCAGAAACAGGTCAAAATAGTTTTTGTTTTTATCTTTTTAGATATAGAAATGCCATTCCCTGGAAAAGAAAAGGTGTTTTGTGTGTTAGAATATGCTCAAACACATTCAAACAAGACTGCAGCATGCAGTTATGAGAGAATTCTCTAAAATTGTACTGTTACTAGAAAAGACTGTTACCAAAGACATGCTGCAGTATGTTTGGCCGGAGCTGGACTGCCGACTTGACATGTGCCATATCTCAAGCGGTGTGCCTATTGAAAATTTGTGAAATCATTCATGGTATCCACATACCTTTGAATTTCTCATTCAAATTTTGAGAAATAAATCGGATATTGCTCAACATTAAGCCTGTTCAGTTTCATTTGCCTGGACTATGTACTTTCTGGGATATTTACATCTCAAATAATATCAATTTTTTGGAAACACCCTGTATACTAAATATAAATAAAATGTATTTTCATTTGCATTATCATCAGCACTCATATTCTTTGGCCTGTTGTTTCTTATAAGTTAATTTTGTGTGTTAGCCAGTGGGTTAATTATGCTTTTTTAAAAAAAAAAAAACATATTACTCACACCAAAAAGGAAAGTCAAGGACTGAAGATGAATTCAGCCCAACATCCAGCAACGAGAGAATCAAGGAAGCAAGCAATAAATAAATAGAATGAATGAGCAAACAAACAAACTAATGAACAAATGAATATCACATAACCTACAATGATTAATTGGAAATCAAGTCAAGTCAACTTTATTTTCATAGCGCTTTTAACAATAGGCATTGTCGCAAAGCAGCTTTACAAAATTTTAGTGACTTCAAACATGAGCTAATTTTATCCCTAATCTATCCCCGATGAGCAAGCCTGTGGCGAAGGTGGCAAGGAAAAACTCATGAGGAAGAAACCTCGAGAGGAGCCAGATTCAAAAGGGAACCCTTCCTCATTTGGGCAGAGGTGGAAAAACCCGGGTGCAGAAAGTAAAAACCCTGCCACATTTTTGCTCCAGCCAATTCAATGAACCAGCTGATCCTAATTACCACATCCCCTAAGCCAGGTTGATGAGCTAATTGGTGAAATCACCTGTGTTGAGAGCACAGGCAGAAGGAAAACCTAAGCAGGACTTTTACTTTGTCAATCCAGTTTTTCCACCTCTGCATTTGGGTGATAACAGACAACATGATTATAACAGTTTTAACATGAAGTCAGTTTCGTTGATGTTATAAACTCTTCATTGATGGAAACTTGAGTGCAAAACTGTTCATGATAACTGCAGTCCTAAAGTTAGCAAGTCAACTGTAGTCCTCAGCCATAAAAGCATTACTGTAAGAGTCCAGAGCGTCTTCCAGGTGTGACTTTCAACTGTCCACATGGGGCCGTCCTCCACAGGATTGATGCGATAAGACTCCAGCCAGACACAGAGCACCAGGATGGATCAGGCAGGTCCAAGGAGCAGAAGAAGTTCAGCATCTCAATCTCAGGATTGGCATGTAACTCAGAGGGACAGACGGGGGGGGACACAGGTTGTTAGGTATGCCCAATGTCATCTGATGAGTAGGAACAGCATACATTTTGCACTGAGTGCAAGCAGGGACTCCAGCAAAACTAACTATGGCATCATAACTAAAAGGGAGAGCCAGAAGGTAACACAGGCATGAGGGGCCCCGGGACATAAAGCAGCAGCCACTACACCGTCAACAAACTCGAGTTCATCAAATAAATAATCTAATTGAGCAAGTGAATGGAGCTAGCTCCCCCCCCCCCCCCCCCCAAAAAAAAAAAAAGATCGTCAAACTGAAGAACTCAAGCACAAATTAACATCAGTTATTCTCCTAACCAAATCACTGGAAGAAAAAAGTGAGTCCTTGATTTGTCATGCTGTGAAAGTGTCCACTTACACTTCAACACAAAACAGAAGTTGATAATTTGGGATCAAACCATTTGGACTGAAACCACACTGTGGGCTGTCCAACATCATGACCTTCACAGTCATAATTAACTCTTATTCATGAGATACCTATAAACTGAAACTAAACCCATGGTATGTTAAGTCTTCAAATTAAAATTAAAAAAAGAAAGAAAGAAACAAAAGACTCCTCAGTTGCTTAACTGTGCATTGTCTGGCCACTAGAAGTCGCTACGGTGCACAGGCGACTGCTTACAAGACTTCACAGGAAGCTTGGCTTCCCCTAAAACTTAATTAAAATGTGACAGCAAAATGTTTATCACATCATCTGTATTATTCATCAATCAAATACTTTCTGGGGCACAACTCAGCCTGAGGGCAGAATCTCATTTGAAGCAGCTGTCACAAAGGGAAGCCCGTTCATCAGTTAGTGCCTGTTAGGTGTGTGTGTGTGTGTGTGTGTGTGTGTGTGTGTGTGTGTGTGTGTGTACTTGCTGTATTAATGCAAAAGATTAAAGAACAAATAGAAAACACAGGAAATCACATTTGTATTGTTATATTTCATTTTATTTCATTTATGCTTACACAAAAATTAATCACTTCCTTCTGAAATAACATCATGGGGAAGCCATGGGCTAAAGCGAGGTACCTAACCCCCACTGCTGGGTGTATGTCAGGGTTTTATTTGTACGTTTCTACTAACTGCCTGTAATGTAATAATCAGATAAAACAGAACAGTATGTGTGCATTCATGTTTATGATAAATGAACTAGATTAAGGAACTTGATTACTGGAATCAGTGTTCATCTGTCAACATGCACAGTCTGTTTATCATGATGAACAAAACCTTACACATTCAGTGTACTAAAAATGGACTTCCTGCACTTGGTACACGTCAAAGGTGTTGCAGGGTCTTTTGCTGGTACACACTCCTGTTACTTCCTTTTATTGCCACCAGCTGTAACCTATAACAGTGAATAAGTACAGTATAGTCATGATTACAAATTCTAAAAATGCCCTGTTTGAAAGCTGTGCTTAACTGCTGTTGGTATCAGATTTGTGAGTATGAAGTGCAAATATAATAGGAAACAAATTATAAAAGTAATCCTAATGGAAATGAGCTTTGACAAATTTAAAGCTAGACGGCCTTTCGATTTCATAAAATCGGTGAAATTTAGTTCCGTCTGAAATGTGGTGATTGTGATATCTGTTTATTTCTGTAATATCTCACAAAATATCAGGCCATTCTGTGGCTGGGAAGTTATTTAATTTGAGGGGATTCAAGCAAATAATGTGCATGAAATCGCTCGCTTGGCGCAGTCAAGCAGACAGAGGAAGTCCGTGTGCGCATGCGCAGGTTTACCTTCTTCTTCTTCTTTTGGGTTTTACGGCAGCTGGCATCCACATTGTTGCATTACTGCCATCTACAGGTTTCCCTTTGAGCGTGCACTGACAGTTCCATCATTCTGTTGCTAAACGAACAGCTGATCACACCGAGGTGCTCGCTGAGCGCCCATATTTATTAGTTTGGTCCTGCGTTTCCTTTCCTTCATATATAACATAACGTCTTTTCTTCTTGCTTTCTTTCCGTTACTGTAGTCGGTCTTTCACGTTTCATTCGCACACTCACGTCCTCCATTTTTCTCTCCTGTTTCAAATTTGTATCCCACAATGCCTTGAGCGAACGGGGAAAGCCCACCACATGATGCATGATGTAGTATCTTGAATTGGGTCATGGTGAAGCAGGAAAAAATAGCGGAGAATTTAGAGCTACGTGGCTCTAAATTCAGTAATTGGTCTATTTTTAAAAACTAATAAAATTTGAAGTCTGTGATTTGAATTCAGTAGCTTTCAGTCACTAAACAAAAATAATTGGGTGTCAAGAAAATTCTTTTTATGACCTACACTCGAAAAATCTGAAAGGCAGTACAGCTTTAGTACTTGCCTTCGGTCATACAAATTTGAACACACAAGTCCCTGAAGTGACTTTTAGGGTTATTCATTCAATTTCTGGCACAGAATTAATCACCTGGTATATATTATATACAGATGAGTTCAAATATCTGGGGTCAACTGGACAAAGTGAATTGTATAGTGGCAAGTGTGGAAGAGAAGTGAAGAAGAGAGTGCAGGCAGGTTGGAATGGATGGAGGAGAGGGTCAGGAGTGATTTGGGTCAGGAGTGATTTGGGACTGAAGGTTGCCAGCAAGAGTGAAGGGGAAAGTGTTGGAGACAGTAGTCAGAGCAGTGATGATGTACGGTTTGGCGACAGCGGCACTGACAAAAAGCCAGGAGGCTGAACTGGAGGGAGCGGAGCTGATGATGCTGAGATTCTCACTGGGAGTGATAAAGTTGGACAGGATTAGAAATGAGTATATTAGAAGGACTGAGCATGTAGGACAACTTGGAGACAAAGTAAGAATGAGAGAGGCAAGATTGAGATGGTTTGGACACATACAGAGGAGAGATCCAGGGTATATTGGGAAAAGAATGCTGGAGATGGAGTTGCAGGTAGAAGGAAAAGTGGAAGAGCAAAGATGAGATTTATCATGGATGTGGTGAAGGAGGACATGAGGACGGTTGGTGCTACAGAAAAATATATGGAGGACAGAAGGAGATGGAGAGACATTATCCGCTGTGGCAACCCCTAACAGGAACAGCCGAAAGAAGAAGAAGATATATTATATACAGCCCCATATTTTGCATCTTAAGGGAGATACATTACAGATTATATGTTTATTAAAGGGAAAAAAGAACTATACATGGTCATATAAAAGACACAATTCTACGCGAGTAAATAAGCTAGCATGTTTGGTTTTTTTAGGTTTGGACATGTTGTAAACATTCAAACCTTTAGTAAATCATTGCCTGAGTTTCTTTTATCACATGCTGAGATGATGCAACATCACATACCAGATGGTAAAAGGGCAAAGAGAGTGGGCAGGATGACTGGACTGAACTGGAATCCTGAATAATTCTGTAAGTCAAGCACTGTTAGTCAAAAATAATTTGAATAGAGTAAAGATGGTTGCCTGTATTGGCTCAAACAATCATCAGGACCCTCTGGAGAGTTTTCACTCACTCATGTGTTGCATCAGTGCAAAATAACACCTATTATTATACATACAGGACACTTTTTCCATGGAATAAAAACATGCGTTCTATTCCCTTCTAGTGGGTTTATTGATAGCATGCAATATTGTTATCATATCACTTATCCTTTGTGTATTATGTCACTCTCTCCAATGAAGAATGAGCATGCAATATTGTTACAATATTGCATGTTGTCAAGACAACATGATGTCACATGTCAGAGACGTATAACTTCTGTGCTAGCGAGTAACAGTGACAATTTGTAAACAAACATGGCCGCCAGGGTTGCTTCATTAAAAACTGAAGATTTTGAGAGAATTTAAAAATCTGTTAAAAATCGCTCTGTTGTTGATTTTAAAAGTAACTAAATTACAGAGGGAAAATAATAATAACATTCAGCTTGACTGCACTAGCGTTGGCTTTTGCTAACACTACACCAGCTGGAGGCTAACTGGACTGCCACGCTAATAGCATCGAGTCGCAGGTAAGCTAGCATTGGCCTTTAAGAATGCTGATACGAAGAGAGTGTGTATGTATAATAATAATAATAATAATAATAATAATAATAATAATAATAATTTTATTGCCTGGCTTTTTTTCATGGTCTATCAGATATATTCCATGCAGCTACTTGTCTTCAACTCATTCAATATCATGCTAGCTGAATGGAATATATCTGATAGACCACTCAACACCAGCCAGTTATTTAAATATATTTTCCACACTCACTGGATATGAGCAATCGTACACTCTGATTGGCTACTTTACTACTAGGATATCAGCTCATATACTGTGAGTAGAGAAAAATAAAATGGCGGAGCGTGTTGCTGAACCAACCGAGGACGAAATAAAAATTCCACTCAAAAACAAAACCCCAAAAAATACAAAAATTGGAACAAAATATGAAATAAAAGTATTCGATGGTAAGAACATATCTTTTTAAAATTTTTCAAGAATTATTATTATTATTGTATTTTTCACAAATTGCTCCTGTCATTTCACCGGTTTGTTTACATTCTAAGCAGAAATGATTTTGTCTGATATTTTGTATAAAACTTTTTATTTATCAAATTTGCAAAAAATAAAAATGCTCTGTTTCTGAAAATCCGGTGAATATTGGCTATCAGCTCATGTACGACTTGATTTCATGGAATAACTGTTAAATGTATCATGATACCGTAACCATACATGTCTAATAAACACAAGACTGTGCATGTGTGTGTGTGTGTGTGTGTCTGTGTGAGGTTTATCAACCAAAGCACATCTCTGTATTAATCCATGTTTGTTCTTGCGTTGCCATGGCATCGTGGATGTTTGTATTTCCTGATTTGTTGATAAAGACTCTGTGGTCGTGATGTTAATGCCTCAGTGCTTATTCTAGCAGCGACAGGCTATAATGACACAAATCTATAAAAACATGCTGTCAGATCAGTCAGTTTGCCTGCATACACACACGCACACAAATAACCACACACATTCTGCTACTCACACTTTCACAACAGAAACCTGGTTGTTGCATTATTGTATGTCCATTTTTCATGCCTTAGAAATAAATCAATATGTTCACATGCACATCAATGCTATTTTACCGATACCAACAAGAAAACAAATATTCACTCATTATAAGTCATATAGATATATTAATAGACCGTCACACACATAGACACACACACACCCTCACACACTGACACGACACTATTGAGAAATCAGTTTCAAAAACAGTCATTTTAGTACTGGCAAAGATCTTTGTAAAAAATAACGAACAATGGAGGTAAATACAAAGCAGCTAAAAATCTCATCTCATCTTATTATCTGTAGCCTCTTTATCCTGTCCTACAGGGTCGCAGGCAAGCTGGAGCCTATCCCAGCTGACTACGGGCGAAAGGCGGGGTACACCCTGGACAAGTCGCCAGGTCATCACAGGGCTGACACATAGACACAGACAACCATTCACACTCACATTCACACCTACGCTCAATTTAGAGTCACCAGTTAACCTAACCTGCATGTCTTTGGACTGTGGGGGAAACCGGAGCACCCGGAGGAAACCCACACGGACACGGGGAGAACATGCAAACTCCACACAGAAAGGCCCTCGCCGGCCACGGGGCTCAAACCCGGACCTTCTTGCTGTGAGGCGACAGTGCTAACCACTACACCACCGTGCCGCCCGCAGCTAAAAATGTACAGTGTAATTTACATAATGCATTCACACACATTTTTAAGATGAACTTAATTTTACTCATATATATTTATATATTACATATGTTTTTATTATTTAGAAATATTTCATTCTCAGTTTTCATTTGTATAATTTTTATTAGTGGGAACTAAGAGGCTCAAACCTGTTCCAACATGACATTGCCCCTGTGCACAAAGCAAGCTCCGTGAAGACATGGTTTGTCAAGGTTGGAGTGGAATAACTCTTTCCTGTACAGATCCCTGACCTAAACCCCACTGAACACTTTTGGGATGAACTGGAACATCAACTGCACCCCAGGCCTCCTCACCAACACCAGTACCTGACCTCAGTAACACTCTTGTGGCTGAAATTCCAACAGCCATTCTCCAAAATCTAGTGGGAAGCCTTCCCAGAAGATTGGAGGTTAGTATAATAGCATGGCTATGGTCAGGTGTCTTTTTGACATATAGTGTATCTAAAATAACGAGAATTCAGTGTTGTAATTTGTATTTATTATTTTTTGAAATAATTTTCATCTACATTTTTTTTCTATTGCAAAATCATTCTCTATCACATGGACAAATGAACCTGAGGCTAATTGTGTCCTAGAAATCCTTTAGTCCAGTTGAAATTAATCTCAGTCTTCAAAACAAGCTTAATAAAGTTAAATTATTTCAGGGGGGCGGCACGGTGGTGTAGTGGTTAGCACTGTTGCCTCACAACAAGAAGATCCTGCGTTCGAGCCCAGTGGCTGATGAGGGCCTTTCTGTGTGGAGGACCTTTTTGCATGTTCTCCCCGTGTCTGCATGGGTTTCCTCCGGGTGCTCCGGTTTCCCCCACAGTCCAAAGACATGCAGGTTAGGTTAACTGGTGACTCTAAATTGACCGTAGGTGTGAATGTGAGTGTGAACGGTTGTTTGTCTCTATGTGTCAGCCCTGCGATGACCTGGTGGCTTATCCAGGGTGTACCCCGCCTTTCACCCATAGTCAGCTGGGATAGGATCCAGCTCGCTTGCGACCCTGTACAGGATAAGCGCTTGTGGATGATGGATGGATGGATGGATGGATGGATGGAAATTATTCCAGCACAAATGGATCTCTCTAGTTATTCTTATTCGAGTTGGATATTAATTCTATTCTCACCTTGCCTCTATCTTCCATCATTCTGTCATTCTGTCTCAACCTGGTCTCTTTTAATGTTTAGTATCTTTGTCTTGTTTGAAATAAAATGGTTCGATGTGTCTTGTGTAAACACATCACCAGAGAAAAAGCTTAGATGTAATATATTTTTGCACAATCACCTTGCTGACCCTGGCTTTGTGTTAAGGAGGGCTTCCTCATTTGCTTGCATGAATGTGGTGTGTATGTGCTTCCAGTATTGTCTTTCAATATTCAGATGGCACACACACACAGTTCAAACTAATAAAGTCCTGAGCAACAAGGACACACACTTGTAGCTGAACACATTGAGATCAGTGTAAAGCAGCACGTAGCCAGGAGATCGTCTAGGTTACCGTCTCTTAGCAACAGGCAGACATTCACCTCCACTCTACTGGTTGCCAGGAGTAACGGTGATGTTTGGAGCCATTCTGTATTTAAGCTTGGAGGAGAGAAGATTCAACGGAGTCTGACACACACAATGATCAGATTTGCTCTGATCAAACACTTGATTCTTGCACATCTGGATTGCGGAAAATCCTGGAACCTTTCCTCGGTGTGTGAGTGATTGTCTAGTTTATGATAATCCAAATTCATTACATATGTCTTTATTTATTTGTATTATGTTTTTCTTCATTTTTTCCTTTTATAATGTGAGTCAATAGCTGAGGTGATCTCTTAATCAATTCTGATTCTGATCTTTACTCGATGTTTGTGTCTTTTGTTTCTCAGCCTTGAATATTCATTTCTTGCAAACTGAAAACCCCCAAAAATCTCTGCTGTTTTCTTTGTTGCTGTGACATTACCCATCATGCACACTCCAGCCTCAATTGTGATTGGCATTGTCTTCGCTCCCTTGGGACTGGTGCTGGTGTTCACGGCAGCCATCACACCTCAGTGGCGGGAAGGCCAGGCTCGTCTGGGGAGGGTTGGGACTGGTGTAGGTGAAGCCAGAGGTATCGAGCTTCTGCTCCTCCGCTCAGATGGACTATGGGAGAGCTGCCTGCAGGTGGTGCACTCTGACTTGCGGGAGTGCTGGCCTGTATCTGGACCATACCAACATGATTCACATGTCCGTGCCACTCGGGGACTTGTGCTCTCGTCTCTGTTCCTGTGTGGCTCAGGGATTGTGCTTGCCAGTGTTGGTGCCCGCTGTTGGACGGACACGCCACTCAGAAACGTAGCAGGAGCTGGAGGATTGCTGGTGGCACTTGCAGGTGTGCTCAGCCTCGCAGCATTGAGCATCTACACTCATCACTTGCCCAAACTGGGAGTAGAGCTCGTATCAAACATATCTGACTTCCAAGGGCTTGACTTGCACAAGTTGCCCAGTCTGACCCTGCGCCCGGCTGGTTCGCTGTATTTCGGGTGGGTTGGTGCATGGGTGCAGGTGCTTGGAGGGCTGGCACTGCTGTTTGGTGTTGGACGACCGCAGTGCCCGGTTCGCACCAAACAAGTACAGAGGGAGATTGTGATGAAAGCCTATGATGTCAGCTGCTAGAAAAGCTTGCTCATAAATGGACATTCAGGACTCTACTCATCAACATTGGTGTAACTGCTTGGATCAGAAGGATAACACCAACTGCTTAATTGATAAACTCTGTCAATCAGTAGGTAGTGTTGCTGTCAAAAAGCTCCAGGGTCCCTGGTTTGGTGCTGAGCTCAGGTTCCTGTTTGTGTGGAGTTTTGTATGTTCCCTCCAAGGTAACATGGTTTTTTTTTCTGGAACCTCCGGCTTCCTCCCACATCCCAAAACATTCAGGTAGGAGGATTGGCTATGCTAAACTGCCCCTAGGTCTCAATAAGAATGTGAATGTGCATACAATGGACCCCATGCAAGGTGATGATCCCCACCCCATCCATGGGGTGATGGACCCCATCCAAGGTGAATTATGTTACCCTTTGCTGTGTTCCCACAATGACCCTAGCCAGGATACTATGCTTACTAATGAGGATCCAACAAGACAATCAAACCCAGGCTGCTGTGTGGACTGCCACTGCATTTCCGAGTTAGGAGCCTATGGTACTTGTCTTGCTCCACGTAGCTAGGTAGAGCTTGTTTCATGATAATTGCGTAAGTAGAGAATAAATGCAACTCTTCACAAAAGACACTCTTTTGGACTCCTGTTGCCTCCTGAACTGGCTTGTTTTTACTGACAAAGCTGATGACTCAGTTCTTCTTCTTCTTTCAGCTGCTCCCATTAGGGGTCGCCACAGTGGATCTGTTCTGCATATTTGATTTGGCATAGGTTTTACATTGGATGCCCTTCCTGATGCAACTCTCCCCAATCTATGATGATAACTTTTTGAAAAACAGATCAGGGTTGGTACAGATAAAGTTGTGCAAAAGTGGGCAAAATCAGGAACCACTCTCATTCATAATTATATAAATAAGAGCAATGGATAAAAAAAAATACGAGATTTTAAGAGTAGTCTAAACTCCCAGACTGTTTAAAAGGGTTTCAGAAGTTGAAATAAATGGACAAAGAAGCAAAAAGACGCAGAGATGTTCATAGAAAAAGACAGCTTCCACACCAGACATAAAGTACTAAATCTGTTTAATTATGCCAAGCTTATTGAAAGGATCCCATTTGTGAGGACAACCTACTGATCACTGATTTAATTAGAGATAAAATAGCACTGGCAACACAACAAGATAATGCAATAACAACTGAAATGAAGGTCATCATGACTTCCGGACATCAAAGGGTACCATGGAATATAGTATAGACACAAAGTAAATAGATGTAAACATATTACATAAATAATCTGCTTTGCATTTATGCACACAACATAACCTCCAGGTATACTGGCTGTCAAACTTCCTGGGCCTACTTGGGGTCTTTGAAATGATTTCCCCTTATGGTATCCATGAAATTGGATCCAGTCTTATCCTGGACAGTTTGGATCTAAATCTGCCCATTACTGTTTTCTTTTTCATCCCCACCAGTCAATCAGTTAGTCATTCCAAAGGCTGAATCTCCAACAGTCCCACAGAGCACCAGCTTGGTATCATGGGTAACAGTTATCTTTTGCAGTTATCTTTTCACTTGCTAAACTTTATGCTCAAGTCCTATTCATTATACAGCGAGAAACTTCACCTGGATATTGTAAACTTATCGTTTTTGACTGAAGTAAAAAATGATCCTGAAGCTCTTTCCAACACACTTAGCACTGCTTGACAGTAGAGTATACAGTTGTTAAAGAGTAGTTATTTCTGTTATCACTATCTGGTTTCACCAATCCAAAGATGGGTTCCCTTCTGGTTCATCTCAAGATTTCCTTCTCATGTCCTCACGGGAACTTTCCTTACCACCGTTGCCTCTGTCTTGTTCATTAGAGATAAATCTATATCTATATCCAGCTTTCTTTCAAGCTGTTTTATGACGATGTCCATTGTTAAAAGCACTATGCAAATCAAATCAAATTGAATTGAATCTTTAAGACTAAAGGTGATGATGCATGGGGCAGCATGGTGGTGTAGTGGTTAGCACCGTCGCCTCACAGCAAGAAGGTCCTGCGTTCGAGCCCAGTGGCCGACAGGGACCTTTCTGTGTGGAGTTTGCATGTTCTCCCCGTGTCCGCGTGGGTTTCCTCCGGGTGCTCCGGTTTCCCCCACAGTCCAAAGACATGCAGGTTAGAATAATTGGTGGCTCTAAATTGACCGTAGGTGTGAATGTGAGTGTGAATGGTTGTTTGTCTCTGTCAGCCCTGCAATGACCTGACGACTTGTCTAGGGTGTACCCCGCCTCTCACCCATAGTCAGATGGGATAGGCTCCAGCTTACTTGTGACCCTGTACAGGATAAGCGGCTACAGATGATGGATGGATAGATGGTGATGATACATGGGGCAACTTTTTGGGCAATGTTGCCGGTAATGGGCAACCAGGTGAGACACAGGGCAACAGACAATTGGCAACAACCAATCAGATAAGAGCAAGTCTGTTGCCAGGGAGACAGACTGAACAGATCCTGAACAAAACTGAACAGGTCAAAAGATAATTTACCATTATTTTTAACATTTATAAGTCAAAATAACCACATTATTCTGTTAATAACTTTTTAAATCTCTTTAAAAATACTGCTAGCCTCAATCACAGATGCTGTAACTAATAACTGACACATACATCACAAAAACATCATCGTTTAATTCTCATCTCAGCAAAAAAGACAAAAGGGCATGGACCAGGAGGTGGCTTTCTTTCTTTTTTAGATCCCGAAGTTTGTACTGTTTGGCCCTTGGGTTCCACAAGTAGTCATGCTCTGTATGTGAATTAGATCAGACGATAAGTTAGACAATCCCTATTACAACTCTCAAAAAAAAAAATAATGAACTGTCCATCACTTTTAACTTGATGCAAGAGAGCTAACGTTATCCCTACATAGCTGGCGATAAATTTCAGCTAACTATATTAGCAAAAACCACTGCTAGTTAGCTAAATCCCATTCAATCTCTATGGAGCGGTGGTTAGCTAACGACAGTTTACACTTAGCTGAAAAAAATCAATGTCTTAATTCCAATCTGAGCATAAAAATAAAGGTCTGTTGGTTTTCTGAGCATTTGATGAGGTAAATTCACCACTTTGGGTTTACACAGAACAATTTACCGGCATAAAAAAAAGTTGTTTCTCTTTTTCTTTGCTTCACTGCCACTGAGTGAGACGCTGACATCTTTGTTGAAAATTTCAGAAGCTCTCAGGTGGTCATATGATTCGCTGCTAGCACTTTGATTGGAAAATCGTTCAGCTAGAATTTATGTTGCCCAATCTCAATGGGAAAGTGTCGAAGCGCAATTGCTCAGCGACATTGCCCAAAAAGTTGCCCCATGTATCATCACCTTAAGAGCTTATTAAATGTGGACAGTTTAACCTCCTTAGAACTTCATGCCTTATTAATTTGTCCAGTATACTTTGAATACTGAACAAATTAATACCCCCCCCCATTTTCTCCCCAAATTGGTCACCTTCCAATTCTCACCCACCAGCCAGCTCTTCCCTATCATCAGACAGCTACCAACCGACAAGGGTGAACATGAACACTTTTTTTTTAACTGCTGCTCATGCTTTATCACAGGGCAGCGTAACACTCTCAGAAGAAAGTGTTATCTACCTTCTGCCTACATGAGCTCACAGACACCCATGGTTGGCTAGTGTCACAGTGACCGACAGGGGAGAGAGAGACCACATGCCATACCTCTAACCCAGAGAGCACGGCCAGTTTAGCTCCTTTGGCTCTCAAACTCACAATCTTCCCAGCAATAGGACAGTTTTCAGTCGCACCACTCAGGGGCCTATGGTGGTTATATTTTTATAAGATGTGACCACAAATTAATATATTGAGGCCTCAAATTATATTAAGGACGAGTTAAATTTCTCAAAATCTATTTTGTGGTCATTAAATACTGAAATAGTGGCAATTATTGTATATTAAAATGAGAGAGACAGAGAAATCTAAATTAGATACTTGTGTTTAAGTATATGAAGTTAACTTTAAATGACTGATAATATTACACTTCACTCTTGGTGTGATGGACAAAAACATACTGGTGTTGATCGTGCAACATGGATATTAACCTATGTCACCTTAAACGAATTCTCAAAGTGAACTGATGCCCCCCTTTCCCACCAAATAATTAACTGGAGGCTTTGTATTAAATACAACATTCCCTGTCATAGGCTCAAGTTACACAACTCATTACACAATTCATGGCCATGCTTTTGGTACCTCTTGCCCACAGCATAAAAAATTTGTGGCCATGCCTTATTAAAAATTACTACCATGACTTCAGGTTTGCTCAGAGAGATTCTGATACACTATTGGTCTCACATTTCTGGTCTTAACTTGAGAAGTTTTATATATACATACACCAGCCCTCATCTGGAATCAGTTCTGGCCATGTGATGGTGCATGACTATGAAAGCAAAAGTACTAATGACAGATGTGAGAAGGGTGAAAAATGCAGCTGCCATCTATTCATGTCTATTCATGCTTTGATGGAATGTTTTGTTTTGGTACCAACAATACTCTGCGATACTGTTCAGTGCTCACCAATAGATGCAAAAAAAAAAAAAAAAACAGCTAAAGAAATTTAGCTGCCAGTAGAAAATCCATGCTGCTTGGTGGCATATTTATGAATGTTAGTATTCATTTCTAATTTCACTTACAGTTGTTATAATTCACCTTTTTTATTATTATTATTATTATTATTATTATTATTATTATTGATATAGTGACATGAATCCCAAGGCAAATTAGACTGTTTGCTTCTACACTGCATCATTTTATAATATCGAACATCTACAGTGTTTTACTTTAAGATTAATCTCTTCCTATAAAAATGATTTGTGATTGACTATAAACCATCACATGTAGACGGAAAGTGCTTAAAAGTTATTTATATGAAGCCAAGTAATATTTTGCCTTAAACCAGCAACCATAGGACTTACATGTGCAGACTTTGTGCCATGTTGTGTGTCTCATCAGTTTTGTGTACATTTCTCTAATGTTAAAAAGTGAAACTTGTAATGTTGCTAAATAACTAAATAAAGGCTTGTGGTTTATTCATGCTTTCTGATAGAACCCATGCTGTTTGTGGTTGGAAATGATTTACAGGAAATTCAGCTACACTTGCTGCATTTCAGTACTTGATTTTAGCACTTCTCATTTTTCATTGGACAAGTACTACTGCAGTTTAGATGATCACACACAAAAATTACAAGAGTGCTCTGAGAGCACAATATCCCCTGCTGGCAACGATGCCATAACTCTGGTAAAATGCAACTGAATTGAACGAAATTGCAATATACGTATTACCGACATATAACAGAATCCTGTCAAATTTTGTGAAATTCCTCCAAAAATTGTGAGATGAGTTGATTTCAGAAGGTGAGTACCCTTCCCGGGACGGACAGACATTGCCACGACATAATCCCCCTTTCGGGCCTTTCAGCCAGCAGGGAAAAAACTTGTGAGGGAAGTTGATTTCAGAAAGCGAGCACACCTTGATGAAATTGCCAAAGTACAAGTTTGTTAATAATCAAGGGCACAACTCTGGTAAAATTTGCCAAAATTAAATGAAATTTCAATCTGCGTATAACTGTCATATAACAAAGCCTTTTGCCAAGTTTGGTGAAATTCCTCCACAGATTGTGAGAGGAGTTGATTTCAGAAGAACGTACACCCTCATGAAATTGTCAAAGTACAAGTTATTTAATCAAGGGTCAAAACTCTGGTAAAATTTTCACAAATGAAATTAAATCGCAATATGCGTATTACCGTCACATAACAAGGCCTTTTGCCAAGCTTTGAGAAATTCCTCCAAAAATTGTGAGAGAAGTTGATGTCAGAAGGTGAGTACCCTTCCCGGGACGGACAGACATTGCCACGACATAATCCCCCTTTCGGGCCTTTCAGCCAGCAGGGAAAAAACTTGTGAGGGAAGTTGATTTCAGAAAGCGAGCACACCTTGATGAAATTGCCAAAGTACAAGTTTGTTAATAATCAAGGGCACAACTCTGGTAAAATTTGCCAAAATTAAATGAAATTTCAATCTGCGTATAACTGTCATATAACAAAGCCTTTTGCCAAGTTTGGTGAAATTCCTCCACAGATTGTGAGAGGAGTTGATTTCAGAAGAACGTACACCCTCATGAAATTGTCAAAGTACAAGTTATTTAATCAAGGGTCAAAACTCTGGTAAAATTTTCACAAATGAAATTAAATCGCAATATGCGTATTACCGTCACATAACAAGGCCTTTTGCCAAGCTTTGAGAAATTCCTCCAAAAATTGTGAGAGAAGTTGATGTCAGAAGGAAAACACACTCATGAAATTGTGAAATTATAATTTTGTTAATCAAGGGCTGTAACTCTGGTAAAATATGACCCAATTTAACAAAATTGCAATATGTGTATTACCGACATTTAACAAAGAATTCTGCCAAGTTTTGTGAGATTCCTCCAAAAATTGTGAGAGGAGTTGATTTCAGAAGGTGAGTACCCTTCCCAGGACAAACGGATGGACATCACCACGACATAATCCCCCTTTTGGCCAGCGGGGGATAAAAAACCTACAGTATGTGAGGATATAGTGTGCAAACAATAATTGCCAGTGCAGAGGAAGAATTTTTATGGAAGAAAGGGGAGGGGAAAAAAACCAACAATTTTTGCAAACATGTTTGGAGTTGTCATGACTTGTCTGATGAGACCAAAATTGAGCTTGGCACAAAGTGCCAACACTGCTCATCACCCTGATACAACCTGCCCGGCTATGAAACATGGTGGTGGTAGCATTACGTCATGGGGATGCTTTTCCTCAACAGGGACTGTGATGAGTCACATGACAAACTTCTGGGAATTAAACAGCAACATTCTCAATGATCTGTAGATGAAGACTAACAGCTATTAAGCCTGGAACTGACAAGAACGTATCTGAAAACGTAGGTTGTTTGGATGTTGTAAAAAAGGATTATGTAGTATCTTACTGGTGATTTGATGTAGTCCGATAAGTTGGGTTTGCCATCTAGAATCATCCCATCCCACTAATCTTTAAGTACAATGAAAGAGAGAGAAAAAAAGTCTCTTTTGTAAACTGTAGACATTTTATTTACAATAATAAACACATTCACATATCCAACTGACAGTGTTCACAACATTACTCAAGACTCAAGTCTCGTGCTTTTGTTCTGTGAAATGAATTACAAGCTCATTTACATTAATTCTTTTCCTTTTCTCCCCATCATTGCACATATTAACATGCAGTACAAACGGGGGGAAAAAAAGGATATTATATTAAAACTTGAAAATGACCACTCTAAAACTTGCCTGTAAAAATAAACGGCCGTAGTAATGTCTTATGTGCACAGGCCACTTTGTTCTATTTTTAGATCACAAAATATTTACTGTGAATGAAAAATAACTTCCTGTTTCAGAAAACAGGAAATAATGATGTTTGACGAATATGAGTTACGAACTCATGTCCACTTCCACACAGACGTCAGGGATTTTAGTCATCTCCTTCTTGGTTCCAGGTTCAGTGTTTATTTTCTTAGCCCATCGTGGACTAAAGCTCCATATCCAGTGAGTCGTCAGTGGACCAGCACCAGCACCAGTGTGTTCTTTCCAATCAGTAGTTCACAGCTTCAGAGCTGATCTGGGACGTGAACTGTACGAAAAGTAAATAAATACTGATCATGCTGGACTTGGGCTGCTGACACGAAGACTTGCAAATCCATATTCAGATAAAGATGAACTTATACTGGTTGTTTTAAATTACATTTCACAACAGTAACACTACTGTAAAAGTAGTGAACGAAACATGAAGGTTAAGCAGTTAATATTGACATGATTATTTACGGCCATTTGGAGTTTCATTTAAAAAATTTTCACTAAAACAAAGCCAGCCACTGCTACTAGCTAGCTAGGCAATTAGCTTAAAAAAATCATTAAGGTTGCTCAGCAACACTGACAATCATTTCTTGTAAGAACAAGTTTGGAAAATGGAAACACTCCCCAGAGCAGCTCAAGTCCCGCCCCATTCCTCTAAAAAGACACTCTGAATGGTCAGAATTCTAAAGTGGGCGGGCACAGGGTCAGGACACATCAGCTCAGATGTAGAAGTAATTTTGAGAGGAGCTGCGGTCTGCTGTTTCACCGTGTGGGTCGGTACAACCTGCTAAGTGTTCACGTGCAGAGTCGGGGGCCGAGTCTCCATTGCTAGGCAACTCGGCATCCACTAGCTGCTCTCCGTCACTCAGGCTGAGTCTACGTGCGCCGTCATCACCAGTGGCAGTTTTCACTTGTGGGGTTGTTTGGGTTCGTTTTCTCTCAGTGACACTTTTCTCAATCTCCTGGTAGAGATCCTCATTGTGTTCCTTCCACTGCCGGAATTTCAGCGGCGTCAGACTGGAATCTTCCAGAAGCTTATCAAGGATCTGTAGCTCCGCCTCCTTCGCCTGGGGGGAACAGTCAGTGTGGCAAAGTTACCATGTTATACTATTTGTAGACACATATACAGACATGCACTGAGTGTAAACCTGTACACCTGCTCATTTATACAGTGATCCAATCTGCCAATCATGTGGCAGCATCCCAACGCATAAAAATCACACAGTTACAGGTCAAGAACTTCAGTTAATGTTCACATCAAACATCAGAATGGGGGAAAAGTGTGAATTTTGTGACTTTGGCGTGTTTGCTGCTGTCAGATGGACTGGTTTGAGTATTTCAGAATCTGCTGATCTCCTGGGGTTTTCTCACACACACACACACACACACACACACACACACCACTCTCTCTAGAGTTTACACAGAATTAGGCGGAAACAATTACACAGACTGGAAAAGACCCCCTCCAGTCTTCAACTGTCCAGTTTGGATGAGTCTGTGCACATGAAAGCCTCAGATTCCTGTTCTTGGCTGAAAAGAGTGGACCCTGATGTGGTCTTCTGTTATTCTAGCTCATCCACCTCAAGGTTTGATGTTTTATGCGTTCTGAGATGCTTTTCTGCTCACCACGGTTGTAAAGAGTAATTGAGTTATAATAGACTTCCTGTCAGCTTAGACCAGTCTGGTCATTCTCCTCTGATCTCTCCCTCTCTCTCTGACTAGTAGAGGGTCTGAGAAAGATTTTGACCTACTGGATTAGATATGACCTACCGGTATAGTGTTCCAACAAAACAAAGACATTACTCAGTTCACTTACACATAATCATTGGGTAGATTTTAAAATGTATTTACAGTGATGTCATTTAAACAAAAGTGCTAAAATATAGGCGTTCGGTAAAATGATGTCTTTTGCATGAACAGGTGTGTGTGTGTGTGTGTGTCACCTTGAGAGTGCTCTGAAGAGCACGCAGTGTGTGGATCTTCTCATTGATGATGGGATTTTTGTTTCGTCGGATAAATGACCTGCGGAGTTGATCGCGAGTGATGGGCTGATCCTGGCCAATCAGAGACACTCCTCCCTCCTTTAGCTTGTTAAACAGCTCGCCCATCTCATCCACTGTTCCTGAAGCACAAGAGGAACATGGACAATGATGGAGCCTGTTAATATCACATTTATACTCTATTTTATTCTGTCCACATTCACTGGATATGAGAAATCGAGGGTGTGTGTGTGTGTGTGTGTGTGTGTGTGTGTATTACACACACACAGATCTAGTGTGAGCGTTCCACTTCAGTGTGGTTGTGTACCTGCAGCTTTACTGCCCCCTGCTGGTGAAGTGGACACTGCAGCTCCTCCTAGTGGCTTGTTTTTCCGACCCAGAGCTCGAGGAAGGGTGTTCGACTGGGGCTTCTACCACAAGGGACAATAAACTGATTTAAAACTGCATGCATTTCATATTTCTTACAGTATTTATATATGTAAACATCTGAAAAGAAACATTTATTCTTGTGTGCTGGCGTCTCTCCATTTTCATTCTCTCTTTCTAACACATCATATGAGTGTGTTCCGTGTCTCGGCTCACCGTGGAGGGTTTTTTCTTTAGAAGGCGTGGCGAGTGTGAGCTTTCATCCTCCGAATCTGTCTCGCTGTAGCACTCTGAAACAACACACGCACGCACACACACACAATCAAGTCTAATAAACCAACCAGCAAACACCAGCATCTAACTAAAAACCACCACATCTACACTAACGCAACTGCATGAAATACTGTCCATGATGTTCTTGATTTTGCTGTTGACTTTAAGTAAAGAAAAATAATACACAAAGTACTTCAAGTAAAAAAAGATCCAACTCCACACACCAGTCTCATTGCTTGGTGGATTCTCTTGGTACTTCTTGTATTTCTGGATGGCGGTGATCAGACAGTTGATCCACCTGTTTCACAAAATCAGACAAATCAGCCGATGTTTGGTTACACAAAGTCTCCACTGGTGTTCACGTGATTCCTCGTCAATAAGTAAAGTTCACACACACTACCTAGAAGGGCACTCGATAGAGTTCATACCTCCACCAAGCCACAGATCAACATAAAAATCTATTCACTTGAACCAAGGAGAATACTAAAGCTGTCCACCAAATTTCATCCAAATCTGTTCACTAGTTTTTGAGTTACATTGGGAACAGACAAAGAAACAAACAAAAGGAGGTGAAAACATAACCTTTTCCAACACAGTTGGCAGAGGTAATAATAAAGTAAGTGGTCAATCAGATCGTAGTGGATTTTTCCTAAAGAGAAACATTTATTTAAAGTGCTTTAAAAGACACGACTTGACTGTATGGCCGGACCCTGGTCCATAATTTGGTCTATATTCACTTCACATTACGTGACTCTGATCAACTCGAAGCTGAGCCACTATTATGGTCCATTCAGCATTATTTTCACCATCACCAGGTATTAGAAACATTACAGGGAATGAAAAATTCTTTCATTGAATGTAATCAACTCTCTGAACTCTTTGCCATTTGACCTCGGATACACCGCCAATTTTAATATTTTCAAGCCTAAGCTAAGAACAGTCCTTTTCCAGCAGGTATTTGGGTGAATTAACTCATTTTTCTATAATTTATTTAATGTAGGTATATTAAATAGTTATTCCACAAAATTAAATCGTACATAATCCATGTACGATGAGACTGAGTGCAATAACTGTTTTATTCTATCTACATTCACTGGATTTTGAGAAACAGAGCATTTTTATTTTTATTTTTTGCAAATTGTAAACAAACCGGTGAAAGGACAGGAGCATTTTGTGAAAAATGTGATAATAATTATTGAAAAAAAAAAAAACGCTCTTATAGTCAAATACTATTATTCCATATTTTGTTGCTTTTTTATGTATTTTTTTGGGTTTTGTTTTCAAGTAGAGTTTTTATTTCGTCCTCGGTTGGTTCAGCAACACGCTCCGCCATTTTGTTTTTCTCTACTCACGGTATATGAGCTGATATCCTAGTAGCAGAGTAGCCAATCAGAACATGCGATTGCTCATATCCAGTGAATGTGGACAGAATAATTACTTTGACATTATTATTATTAGTTATATTTAGTAAGCTGTTTTAGTTGTTAGTTGCTTTTGAAAACTGTATAGTTGAATTTGCGCAGTATAAAAAAAATAATTATCAAAAAATTAATTAAATAAATAAATAAAATAACTTTAAATTTCAGAGTAAAATTTTAGAAGATTCTGCCTTTGTCACATGTTTACTCAAGCACAGTGAAACCCCTCTGCATTTAACCCATCTGAAGCAGTGAACACACACAAGTAAGCAATGAGCGCACACACACACCCAGAGCAGTGGGCCACTATGCTACAGCACCCAGAGAGCAGTTGGGTTTGGTGCTTTGCTCAACAGCACTTCAGCCATGATACTGAGGGAGGGGAAAGTGATGTTTATTCACTCAACTCCCCTCACATTTTGCCTGCCGGTCCCGGGAATTAAACCAGTGACTCTATGGGCCCAAGGCTGCTTCTCTAACCTTCAGGCCATGGCTGCCCCCCATTTGATTAACCAGTTAATAGCATTATTTTTCTGCTCCAGTATGATTTCAAGAAAGTATAACCTACATCACAAAAGGCCGTAATTCCTGTCTGGAATTGATCACTTCCTGTATTCCCAGCTCCAGGAAAATATACCATTAGAATTTCCGAACAGTTTTTTTCATTACATTTCTGTAAGCAATAC
Source organism: Neoarius graeffei (assembly GCF_027579695.1). NCBI lineage: Eukaryota > Metazoa > Chordata > Actinopteri > Siluriformes > Ariidae > Neoarius > Neoarius graeffei. Next base: position 80,290,567 of record NC_083579.1, on the reverse strand, counting down.
ACCACATGAAAAATTGCAAGGATGCTCTGAAAATGGTTAAAAATAAATAAATAATAATACACATTTCTGGTTAAATGCAGTATTCAATTTTATTTACAGTGCCCTCCACAATTATTGGCATCCCTTGTAGCAATTAGTAAAAAGAGATCAACACACTTCTCCCTCATTGGGTTTGTGTGTCTCTTATCGTTCCCATGGTGATGTTGAAGGAATTTGGCCTCTGTGTCGCCTTATATTTGTTCCCCAGTTAATCAGGAAGTCATGGATTACAGCTTGAAAGTTCCTACACACTCCAATCAACTCAAACACATCCAATTACAATTTTACTTGGAAACCTGCTTCACTTACATTGTGTTCACTATTATTTCCAGGGGTGCCAATAATAGTGGCACATGAGTTTTTGATTAAAATATATTTCTTGGTGAGGAATTTGTTTTTCTCTGAACAAATTTATTTCAATTAAAGGTTGGATTTTTCTCATTTTTTCAGTGTGAGATGAAGCGACTTCACCAAAAGGTGGATTTTTTTCTAGCCCTTTTTACCAATTTTTACAAGGGGTGCCAATAATTGTGGAGAGCACTGTATACCCTGTTAGATGTAAAGAATGTTATTTAACCGCTCTTTTATTTCATTCTAGCCAGTTTCCAATGAACAAAATCCTCAGACTTACTCAATAGTTCCATTTTATTGAGATATAATTTGTGTTTCTTCGCTGCAATACAAGCATCTAGAAGATCACAAAGATATCAAATGATTCATCCAAGAGCTCAGAGGATCAGGGACACTGGATTAAAACGGATCTGTCTTCGAGCTGTTCTTACTTATGACCGTGTGCTTGAATAAGTCACTCTATTCACACACAAGGAGTGCAAACATCTCTGCGAAGCTCGAAGCTCATAGCTAAACCATCTATTTCTGGCTCTGATGTTCTGTGTTGCTGTTTTGACAGAAAAGGAAAATCAGAGCAAACAGGACACCACTGTAATCCTCACTGTGGCTGTGGGAGTCAGCAAACCTCACAGCACACTCAGGATGGAACTAATACAAAGAGATTTATATATCTGAGATAGAAGACAACTGAAATACAAGCCATGGCCAGAACAGAAGGCCTCATTTCAAATCCATTTCTATGAGGTTGAGGCTGGATATCAATTTTTGTCGTATCTTCGTGCTCAGTGTTACATATTTTACTCCATTTCAGCGTGGAGTTGTATATATTGTATTATTCTCTCCACATTCACTGGATATGAGCAATCGTGTGCTCTGATTGGCTACTCTACTACTAGGATATCAGCTCATATACCGTGAGTAGAGAAAAACAAAATGGCGGAATGCATCAAGTCAGATATATCACTTTGTTATCAAGTATTTAAAACAAACAGAAATGGCTAAAAGAATATAGTCTTGTTTTTGTCATGTATCATGGTTTGGGCCTGTTTTGCTGCATCTGGGCCAGGACGGCTTGCCATCATTGATGGAACAATGAATTCTGAATTATACCAGCGAATTCTAAAGGAAAATGTCAGGACATCTGTCCATGAACTGAATCTCAAGAGAAGGTGGGTCATGCAGCAAGACAACGACCCTAAGCACACAAGTCGTTCTACCAAAGAATGGTTAAAGAAGAATAAAGTGAATGTTTTGGAATGGCCAAGTCAAAGTCCTGACCTTAATCCAATCGAAATGTTGTGGAAGGACCTGAAGCGAGCAGTTCATGTGAGGAAACCCACCAACATCCCAGAGTTGAAGCTGTTCTGTACGGAGGAACGGGCTAAAATTCCTCCAAGCCGGTGTGCAGGACTGATCAACAGTTACCGCAAACGTTTAGTTGCAGCTATTGCTGCACAAGGGGGTCACACCAGATACTGAAAGCAAAGGTTCACATACTTTTGCCACTCACAGATATGTAATATTGGATCATTTTCCTCAATAAATAAATTACCAAGTATAATATTTTTGTCTCATTTGTTTAACTGGGTTCTCTTTATCTACTTTTAGGACTTGTGTGAAAATCTGATGATGTTTTAGGTCATATTTATGCAGAAATATAGAAAATTCTAAAGGGTTCACAAAATTTCCCACTGTAAGTGCTGCTGCTATAGAAAATTAATCAACATCTTCTGACCAATCAGAATCGAGCATTCAACAACGCTGTGGTATCATTTCTTAATAATTCAGGTTGCGAGACATGTGAAGAATGAAACCTGTCTGTAACGTCTCTCTTGTTGTCTGTATAATGATGCACTCACTCATTTATCTGTAATTGTGGCACGAATCTCTCTCCACACTCTCAGACCAAACGGCTGTAGAAGAGCAGCCGAGAACATTTTCGTGTTTGGTTTTTGTTAATGTGTGCCACACACTCACTTGCTCATGTCGCTAACGTTGTCAGCAGCGAAGAAGAAGTTCTGAAAGCGCGGGTGGGACATTTGAAACACGCTGCAGAGACACAGGAGAGACAGAGATTCATTTTAGTGATTACATTAACTTAAAAACAGAAGAAGTGTGTGGGCTCAAATCATCTGCATTTGGTGCAAACAGTGAAAAACAAATGCAAAACTACACAACAGAACACAGAACAGAGAAAGCTCAAGATATGGAATGAAAATGCATCAAATACTGAATAAAATGGTAATAATATAAACTCAAGATATGCACTGAAAATTGAAGAGTTATAAAAATCTAAATATAGTAAATAAAACCTCAATATACTGATGAAAGGAAACTCTATGAATACTGCACAAAGCTGCAATACAAATTCATGACGATTTGAATCAATGAAGTAAAATATGAATTGTGATTATTATCAGGCTGAGTAATCATTTAGTTTTTCCAAGCTGTAAATGCATTGTTTAGACAGCAGGGGGTGCAATAACATTGTTATCCATACAGGACACGTTTTCAATGGAATAAAAACGTGTTCTATTCCCTTCTAGCTGGTTTCATTCATTTGGTTTGATAGCATGTAATATTGTTAGCATATCACTTATCCTACATGCATTACGTCACTCTACCCAATGGAGAATGAGTTTTGAATAGGGTTTACAATATTGCATGGTTGTCAAGACCGTCACACATCAGAGACGTAAAACTTCCGTGCTAGTGATCAACTGTGACAAGTTGCAAACAAACATGGGCGCCAGGTTTGCTTCATTAAATATGCAAGATTTTGAAAGAATTTTGAAAGAGAAAGACACACTGAACACCCAAAAGGAATGTGTATGGATAATAATAATAATAATAATAATAATAATAATAATAATAACAATAATAATAACACTTGTTCAATATCATGCTAGCTGAATGGAATATATCTGATACCATGAAAAAAGCCAGCCAATATTATTTAAATAGCAGGAATACACATGACTTCTCTGTAGGTGGAAGTAATGGAGCTCTAATGCCACCAAAAACACAAGAATAATAGATCTAAAATGGGAAAAAGCTGCTGTGTGTTTGACTATACAAATAAATTTAATAAGAAATCAGAGCTCTCTTTTTACAGACTGCTGAAAGATAAAGAAAAGTGATGCAAATCGAGGGAGAACAAATGTTCATAAAAGTTTATGAAGAAAAGGTCTCGGAATAGGAAAATAAAAAGGTTGCATTTTTGGGAGTAAAATTTTCTTCATTTCAATTTTTTTTCAAAAATATTGTGGGAAAACCAAATCGTGAACTGAATATCGTGCGCAAATCGAATCAAATCATGAATTGGGTGAATCGTTACATGCCTAATAATGAATAAAATCAGGAAAACCAGGTTCCCAATCTGTGTGAGACATTAATAATATCCTAAACAAGTGTAGAGTTGGCTAGTGTCGAAGATTGTACAGAAATAAATAGAGTAATTTCGGCTATATGTAACATGTTGAAGGTACAATTTGACTTTTTTTTTTTTTGCCTTGTGGAGCTACATGTTGGTTGCCATGGTTTCTCTAGTAGGGTCTAATTATTACAACATAGTATTCGTGTGTGTGTGTGTGTGTGTGTGTGTTTATACATTTAAGAAGAAGAAGAAACCTTTATTCGTCACATGCACACTTCAAGCACAGTGAAATTCATCCTCTGCATTTAACCCATCTGAAGCAGTGAAAACACACACACACAATCAGAGCAGTGGGCAGCCACACACAGCACCCAGGGAGCAGTCAGGGGTTCGGTACCTCGCTCAAGGGCACCTCAGCCCAAGGCCGCCTCACGTCAACCTAACTAATTTATTTAGGCATAGCGCTAACTAAACCAGATTTGATCACAATTTATCCACAAACATGTTCCTGCAAGCAGCCCTTACACTGATATTCACACCGTTTAGTTTCCTTAATTTGACGATCTGGTACAGTACGATAACATGCTAATGCCATGTAAATCGATTGTTAATTAAGGCAGATGCACAATTAGGAATCACACGGTGCTGCAAAGTTGGCATTTTGTTTTATATTGTTTGCTTTCATTTTAATATATTTGTTTCATCTAATGTTGAAAAATGTCATTTTCATCTATTCAGGTTTAATTCAATATACTGTATGCGGACAATATCGTATTTCCCGAAGGTATAAAAAAAAAGCTGCTATAAGGTGTGTGTGTGTGTGTGTGTGTGTGTGTGTGTGTGTGTGTGTGTGTGCGCGTGTGGGAGAGAGAGAGAGAGATCTTTAAATCGGAAGAAGAAGGGGATATGAAGATTAAAGTGGGTGAAGTTGATCATGTGAGTGATATTTCACAATAAAAAGGCAGTGCAGGTTTGGAAAGAGAGAGAGAGGCAGACAGAGAGAGAAAGAGAGAGAGAGGCAGACAGAGAGAGAAAGAGAGAGATAGGCAGACAGAGAGAGGGGGGAGAGAGAGAGATGTGGAGAGAGAGAGGGAGGGAGGAAGAGAGAGAGGCGGAGAGAGGCAGAGAGAGAGAGGGAGGGAAGGGGAGAGAGGGAGAGAGAGAGGCAGAGAGAGGGAGGGAAGGGGAGAGAGGGAGAGAGAGAGGCAGAGGGAGGGAAGGGGAGAGAGGGAGAGAGAGAGGCAGAGAGAGAGAGGCAGAGAGGGACAGAGGCAGAGAGAGGGAGGGAGGGAGGAGCGCAGAGAGAGGGAGGGAGGGAGGGAGGGGCGCAGAGGGAGGGAGGGAGGGGCGCAGAGGGAGGGAGGGAGGGAGGGAGGGGCGCAGAGAGAGGGAGGGAGGGAGGGAGGAGTGCAGAGAGAGGGAGGGGGAGAGAGGCAGAGAGGGAGAGGGAGGCGGGGAGAGAGAGAGAGAGAGAGAGAGAGAGAGAGAGAGAGACTAGAACCCACTCCTGAATCTCTGAAGGTCAGTATGAAGGCTGTGAGAGAGTTCCGTTCCAGAGGTACAGTTCTGGAGCTCTTTAAATCACTGACCAGCTTCAGTATTCAGTGTTTCATTACAGTCCTGCTCTGATGGAATGAAATGTTTTGTATTTAATGAAATATCAGGATGTTTGGGGATTGGTGTGTGTGTGTGTGTCTTGTTGAGAACCAAATATTCCCGTAAGGAAAGGAATATCTTAGACTTTTGATCAAAGGAGAGAACGACTTACTACTTCCTCTTGTGTTCTCCAGCGCTCTCAATGTTGTAGGTGCCAATCTTCACCATCCCAACTGCCTTCTGTTCCTGTAAATACAACGGATTTTATAGTTCAGAAACACACACGCGCACTGTGAACTGTGTGAATAAATATTGATAGTGTGTGTGTGTGTGTGTATACCTGCTGGCTGGTGTACCAGTAGATTGTAACTCCTTTAAGGACAAACCAGAAGCGCTGCCATTTCTGTGTCCTGAACACAGTCATCTCTTTCCTCTTCTTCCAGAGCCATCCGTCGCAGTCTGGCAGGCCCAGCTCGCGGCACGACACCCTCCTACGACTCATCGCCGTCTGTGTGCCTGCACAGGGTCAAAGGTCACACTGAGGCTAAGTCACATAACTGACAATCACTTTAAAATTATCTTTACTTATTTGACTAAAATCTATTTAGTTATAGTTAAAAAGTGTTGCTTCTGAAATATAAACTCTCAATCTCATTTTTGTTCAATTCTCAAATCTGATTGGTCGGAAGGTGTTGCTATCATATTGTTTCTATAGTAACAGCTCATTCACAGAGATTTGTTTGGGGGAGACACACGATAAACTAAACCTTATAAACAAATAAAAGGAATGTGCAATTTAACAAAAAAAAGCCGAATAAATGACAGTGACATTTTCTTTTTTGTGAGGAGATGTTTATTTATTTAACACTTTTGGAAGGAGTTTCCAGTGTCAACATTTCATAACAGTCAGAGGATAAACGCTGCTCTCCAATACAGGACAGAGAAAAACTTCCAGGGGGAGGCTGAAAAAGGACAACAGGAACTAAACAGTTTTGCAGATGTTCCACAACATTATACATAGCGATAAATGGATAAGAAGTACAACATATTGTGCTTAAATAAATAAATGCTAGTAGCTCCACGCCCTGTCACTGAAAAATTTCCTATAACAGCATGCCCACAAATGTTGCATCACTTCCACTTTTTGAACTGCTGCAGGTTTTTCAGGTTTACATGAGCATGATGTCATACCTTTGAAGTTCTTCTTGGTCTCCTTTTCCTCCTGTAGAGGGCGACAGAGGGCAGAATCAGCACCAGGTATGGGTGAGGAAATGTGAATGTGCAGCAAAATACCACAGAAAAAAGCTTTTACACAAAAGGTATGAACTCTGATCGAATGTGTGTGTGTGTGTGTGTGTGTGTGTGTGTGTGTGTGTGTGTGTGTGTGTGCTCACCACGCTGGCCCCCATCTCAGACCAGGATCCGACTCTTGTCCTGCTTGAGTCCAGACTGAGGAGAGACGTACTCCTGCGCCCTAACCCAAAACCTAACAGTAGGAGAAGCGTTAGGATGCACTGCACACACACACACACACACACGATGAATGGATGGAGAAGGTTAGAGTTAGATTTAGATGTCGCATTAATTAGCTGCATTAATAATCATTTCAGTGAAAGGAGTGTGTGTCACTGTGTGTAAAGCTTTGACTTACACTACACAAGTATTAAAATACAAAACAAACGATATGATCTATTACTTCTTTAGATTTTCATGGCCAATTAAAAAGCACACTTTGGTCAGTGTAATGCCTCATCACACACTTCCTGACTTGAAACTGCTGACTGGTGTGAAAAAAAAAAAAAAAGCAATTGACTTTACTGGGGAAAAAATTTCACATCCATTTTGCGCATTGACCTTGACCTTTAACCTCACAAAGCAAAAAGATATAAAGTGATGAAAATACATAAAGTGGTGAATATCAGAGGTTATACAAGTGGTGTGTGTGTGTGTGTGTGTGTGTGTGTGTGTGTGTGTGTCTCTTGCCTGCAACCAGGTGGTGTGTGTACGCACTGTGGCTCTGATTCCCATCAAGGCCGTGATCGTTGAACTCCTGCTCCTCCTGTCCCGTCTGCTGCTGCCCTTCTGGATACGACACAGCAACCCTGATACACACACACACACACACACACACTTGATATTCATTACATACATTATAAAAGAAATTGTGTTCCAAAGTACACATGCATCCAATTTTACATCCGTTTGTATAATAAGATTATTAAAAACAAATTATTTCTGAAAAACAAATTTATTTTTTCATTCTTGCTCCAGCGTTCCACATAAACTACTTTGCAGCTAAAGAGTATTATTCATATTAATGAATTAAATCTGTAAAATGCTAATTATAAAACACAGATTAAAATGAAGGAATAAACATGTACCAGTAGCTCCATGTTTATACAGTGTCTTGCAAAAGTATTCATCCCCCTTGGTGTTTGTCCTGTTTTGTCGCATTACAAGCTGGAATTAAAATGGATTTTTGGAGGGTTAGCACCATTTGATTTACACAACATGCCGACCACTTTAAAGGTGAAAATTGTTGTTTTATTGTAACACAAACAATAAGATGAAAAAACAGAAATCTGGAGTGTGCATAGGTATTCACCCCCCAAGTCAATAATTTATAGAGCCGCCTTTTGCTGCAATTCCAGCTGCAAGTCTCTTGGGGTGTGTCTCTATTAGCTTAGTACATCTAGCCACTGGGATTTTTGCCCAGTCCTCAAGGCAAAACTGCTCCAACTCCTTCAAGTTAGATGGGTTGTGTTGGTGTTCAGCAATCTTCAAGTTATGCCACAGATTCTAATAATACATCTGTTTTGTATAGCACTTTTCATGGTACTCAAAGACGCTTTACAGGAGGTTCAAACATACACACACACACACACACACACACACACACACACAGACACAGACAACAGATAACAATAATAGACAAAGAAAGAAAAAAGAAAAATATAAATATAATAAAAAATAAATAAATAAAAAAGTCCACCAAGTAGGGGTCAGGATGTAATTCCCGTGGTGTAGCAGCCACAGTCCCACCGAAAGGCGCACGAAAACAGATCCCACATCTCCAGCACCGCCGCCAGCAACATCGCTCGAACACCACGCCATGAATCCACAATGCGAGCAGAGAAGCTCCGCCACGCAGAGCGCTGGTGTGTCCCAAACCGCCTGCACAGCCGCCACGACACAACCGAGCAACATCGCTCGGAACATCACGCCAAGCATTAAAGCACAGAGTGCTGGACAACCACGATGTAAAATGAGCAACGAGCTCACTGCAGTCCACAGCTGGGAGCGCAGGCATCACCCACGGCGAACTAAGGCCTGGAGGGAACCAACACCCAAAACTGGGTCCGGAGCTACACCACAACCGGCGGACAAAACACTCAAACAAACATCAAACCACACAAAAACACAGAAAAAAAAATAGAAAAAGAAATAAAATAAAAAAGCTAAAAAAATGGCTTTGATTAGGCCATTCCAAGACATTTAAATGTTTCCCTTTAAACCACTCCAGTGTAGCTTTAGCAGTATGTTTAGGGTCATTGTCCTGCTGGAACGTGAACCTTCATCCCAGTCTCAAACCTCTGGCCGACTCAAACAGGTTTTCCTCCAGAATTGCCCTGTATTTAGTGCCATCCATCTTTCCTTCAGTCCTGACCAGCTTTCCTGTCCCTGCAGATGAAAAACATCCCAACAGCATGATGCTGCCACCACCATGCTGTTCATTGGGGATAGATTAGAGATAAAATTAGCTTATGTTTTAAGTCATTCAAATTCTGTAAAGCTGCTTTGCGACAATGTTTATTGTTAAAAGCGCTATGCAAATAAACTTGACTTGATGTGACCATGCTTCACTGTAGGAATGGAGTTCTCAGGGTGATGGATTTGCGCCACACATGGTGTTTCCCATGATAGCCAGAAAGTTCAGTTTTAGTCTCATTTGACCACAAAATCTTCTTCCATGTGTTTGGGGAATCTGCCACATGCTGTTGGGCAAACTCCAAACGTCTTTTCTTAAGCAATGGCTTTTTTCTGGCCACTCTTCCATAAAGCCACGCCCACCCTGTGGAGTGTACGGCTTAAAGTGGTCCTATGGACAGATACTGTACTCCCATCTCCACTGTGGATCTTTGAAGCTCCCTCAGCGTTATCATTGGTGTCTTTGTTGCGTCTCTGATTAATGCCCTCCTTGCCCGGTCTGTGAGTTTCGGTGGGCGGGGCCTTCTCTTGTCAGGTTTGTAGTGGTGCCATATTCTTTCCATTTTGCTATAATGGATTTAATGGAGCTCTGTGGGATGTTCAAAGTTTGGGATATTTTTTATAACCCAACCCTGATCTATACTTCTCCACAACTTTGTCTCTGACCTGTTTGGAGGCTCCTTGGTTCTCATGTTGCTTGCTTAGTAGTGTAGCAGAGTCAGGATCCTTCCAGAACATGCTGATTTCTACAGACATCATGTGACAGATCATGTGACACTTTGATTACACACAAGTGGATCTTAATCAACTAATTATGTGACTTATGAAGTGAATTGGTTGGAGCAGCTCTTATTTATGGGTTTCATACGAAAGGGGGTGAATACTTGTGCACACTCCGGATTTCTGTTTTTCATCTTAATTATTGTTTGTGTCACAATAAAAAAATTATGTACATCAAATTGTGCTAACCCCCCAAAATCCATTGCAATTCCAGCTTGTAATGCGACAAAACAGGACAAACACTGAGGGGGATGAATATTTTTGCAAGACACTGTATAAACATGGAGCTCCTGGAATTACTCAGTGCAATAGAGAAAAAAAATATATATCTAGTATTAAGTTTACTAAGCTTCAATTTCAGAGTCAAATATGTTTTATTTTATTGAAAAAGCCCAAAATTGAGATGATTAAAATATGATTAAAAATAAAACTTGAGTACGGTAATATTAAATCCTTTGTATTTATCACAATTATTATTAAGAGAATTTTCAGAAATGAGTTTCATTCCACTTAATAATTTGATCATTTTAAAATCAACAGAAAACAGCCTTTGTTTTGTACCATCACATGGATAAATCTTTAAATCTCTGAAATGTATGTTCAATTTGAGTTAAATAAATCTCAGTTCATAAACCTGCCATCTGCTGATGGTGCAGAGCTGCAGGTAAACTCACCTGAACGAGTACGAGCGCCCAGACGACGGCACTCGCTCGATCGCTGACTGCCTCTTTCTCTCTTCCTCTTCTTTGTCTTCTTCCTTCTGCAGACGGGAGAAACAGGAAGAGCTTCACCTTAACTCCTCCTTATAGAGCATCAGACATGAGACTGAGATTGTTTGTGTTTGTGTGATTGCATTTACGCACGTTCCACCAGTACGTCAACGGGCAGATTGCGTCTTTTAGCTTCGTGTGCACATATTGTATGTGTGTGTGTGTGAGCAGTCAGTGGGAACGTGTGTGTCAGTAGAACAGTCATGTGGCAGGGCTGTGATCCCTTAAGGCCCTTCAAACAACAAGATATCCCCCTGCCTCCAACCTCGTTACATCATCCAACACGGCACAATTAGGATTTAGATTAAACCGCAATCACAAGCTTCAACTCGTCATCATCAGAACTGTGTGTGACTCTCATTCGGTGTGTGTTTTTGAGAGTCAGAGTGTGTGTGTGTGTGTGTGTGTGTGTGTGTGTGTGTGTGTGTGTGTGTGTGTGTGTGTGTGAGAGAGAAGAGAGAGCAAAGGGGTCATGGAGATGGCTTTCAAAGCTCAAGAACAGGAAGTGAGTGTTGTCATATCAACAGCTCTCTCGAGACTGAAAGAACACTGCAGGTATAATCAGTAAAGCGTGCACGCGCGCGTGTGTGTGTGTGTGTGTGTGTGTGTGTGTGTGTGTGTGTGTGTGTGTGAAAAAGGAGCAATTCAACAAACTTACACTCCGTCCAAGAGTCAGTATCAGTGTGTCCTCCCACATACAGTGGTACTTGAAATTTTGTGAACCCTTTAGAATTGTCTATATTTCTGCATAAATATGACCTAAAACATCATCAGATTTTCACACAAGTCCTAAAAGTAGATAAAGAGAACCCAGTTAAACAAATGAGACAAAAATATTATACTTGGTCATTTATTTATTGAGGAAAATGATCCAATATTACATACCTGTGAGTGGCAAAAGTATGTGAACCTTTGCTTTCAGTATCTGGTGTGACCCCCTTGTGCAGCAATAACTGCAACTAAACGTTTGCGGTAACTGTTGATCAGTCCTGCACACCGGCTTGGAGGAATTTTAGCCCGTTCCTCCGTACAGAACAGCTTCAACTCTGGGATGTTGGTGGGTTTCCTCACATGAACTGCTCACTTCAGGTCCTTCCACAACATTTCGATTGGATTAAGGTCAGGACTTTGACTTGGCCATTCCAAAACATTCACTTTATTCTTCTTTAACCATTCTTTGGTAGAGCGACTTGTGTGCTTAGGGTCGTTGTCTTGCTGCATGACCCACCTTCTCTTGAGATTCAGTTCATGGACAGATGTCCTGACATTTTCCTTTAGAATTCGCTGGTATAATTCAGAATTCATTGTTCCATCAATGATGGCAAGCCGTCCTGGCCCAGATGCAGCAAAACAGGCCCAAACCATGATACTACCACCACCATGTTTCACAGATGGGATAAGGTTCTTATGCTGGAATGCAGTGTTTGCCTTTCTCCAAACATAACGCTTCTCATTTAAACCAAAAAGTTCTATTTTGGTCTCATCCATCCACAAAACATTTTTCCAATAGCCTTCTGGCTTGTCCACGTGATCTTTAGCAAACTGCAGACGAGCAGCAATGTTCTTTTTGGAGAGCAGTGGCTTTCTCCTTGCAACCCTGCCATACACACCATTGTTGTTCAGTGTTCTCCTGATGGTGGACTCATGAACATTAACATTAGCCAATGTGAGAGAGGCCTTCAGTTGCTTAGAAGTTACCCTGGGGTCCTTTGTGACCTCGCTGACTATTACACGCCTTGCTCTTGGAGTGATCTTTGTTGGTCGACCACTCCTGGGGAGGGTAACAATGGTCTTGAATTTCCTCCATTTGTACACAATCTGTCTGACTGTGGATTGGTGGAGTCCAAACTCTTTAGAGATGGTTTTGTAACTTTTTCCAGCCTGAAGAGCATCAACAACGCTTTTTCTGAGGTCCTCAGAAATCTCCTTTGTTCATGCCATGATACACTTCCACAAACGTGTTGTGAAGATCAGACTTTGATAGATCCCTGTTCTTTAAATAAAACAGGGTGCCCACTCACACCTGATTGTCATCCCATTGATTGAAAACACCCGACTCTAATTTCACCTTCAAATTAACTGCTAATCCTAGAGGTTCACATACTTTTGCCACTCACAGATATGTAATATTGGATCATTTTCCTCAATAAATAAATGACCAAGTATAATATTTTTGTCTCATTTGTTTAACTGGGTTCTCTTTATTTACTTTTAGGACTTGTGTGAAAATCTGATGATGTTTTAGGTCATATTTATGCAGAAATATAGAAAATTCTAAAGGGTTCACAAACTTTCAAGCACCACTGTAGCTGCTCTCATTTATATAAATTCAGGAATATTGTGATGCGTGATGCCAACATGAGCATCCTTATAACACCGGAGTCATGTTTCTGATCAGTAAATGCCCTCAATATATAACTTGCTAACAGGATATGCACATTTCATCTTTCAAATGAGTAAAACAGCATGCGTTGTCCAGTCTTGCATGTGTGCCTTGATGAATACGCAATTCTGGTCGCATGGAGTCGATGCAAATTGGGATTTTTTTTTTTCACCAGCATAGTCTGAAAGCCCCAAAATAAGGTTTAAAAAGCTTGTATTGTGCATGTGCAAGTTTTCACGACACCGACTTCATTTACGGCGCAATCCAGACTGCCATTAGATGGTTATTCGAAGTCCATCTGTAGTGCACCTGCACCTTCAAGCTACCAAAACAGCTGAAACTGTCGTGAAGCTCAACTCAGGTGAGACAGTGCAACAACATGATGAGCTGAATGCTTCCTGATTGAGCAGACGATTGGCTTTTTGGGGAGAAGGGCAGGAAGAAGGGCAGGATATGTGCATACAACCGTCATCTTTGGCGTTACACACTTTACCCATAGATTTCTATCCAGGAATCTTTCAATGGTTCGTCTCCTGAATTATATCGTCTCCGGTATTAGGGATACAAAATCGCCCATCTGTGAATGGAAGTGTGTTTGGTGCCCTGACATACTGGCGTTCCATTCAGGGTGTATTCCTGGAATGAAGTCCAGATCCATGACAACTCTGACCAGGATAAAGTGGTTAGATGATATAGATATAAATATAAATATATGAATGAATAAATGAATCAGTGAATGGAAGGAATATACCTGAGGAACAGCCATAGCACGGGCAAATTAGTACAACCGAAGGCAAAGCATTAAACAAGCGTAAGGCAGAACGTTTGCGCAGTGAGTAACATTGCTTCCTCACAGCTCCAGGGTTCTAGGTTTAAGCCCTTGCTTGAGTTACTGCCTATATGGAGAGTCTCATGTTTTCACTCTGTTCATCTGGGATTCCTCTGGGTTTTCCGGTTTCCTCCAACATCACATGTACAGTACCAGACAAAAGTTTGGACACACCTTCTAATTCAGTGTTTGTTTTTTTTCTTTATTTTTTAATTAAGAGACACTTCATGTCTTAATGATGGATGTCGTTTCTCTTTACTTAGCTGTTCAGTTCTTGACATAATACAGATTACTACAGTTGTGGAATAGGGATATTTACTGTATTTTTATTATTTACTGTTTGATCTCAAACACATTAAGGAGGAAAGAAATTGCACAAATGACCTTTTGACGAGACAGCTGTTAATTGAAAAGTATTCCAGGTGACTCCCTCATGAAGCTGGTTAAGAGAATGACAACAGTGTGCAAAGTGTCAAGGTAAACGCTGGATACGCTGAAGAATCTAAAATAAACATATTTTGTTTTTAACACTATTTTTATTTACCACATAATTCCATAATGTTCCAGATGTTACTTCATAGTTTTGATGTCTTCAGTTTTGTTCTACAACGTAAAAAACAGTCAAAATACAGAAAAACCTATGAATGAGTAGGGGTGTACAAACTTTTGACTGGTACTGTACATGCCAAGTGGATTGGCAACACTAAATCGCATCAAGGTGTGAATAAGGGTGTGTGGTTCAGCAGAGCCTTCTCTCAACCCTTCTCTCACTCTCTCTCTCTCACTCTCCTTCTCTCTCTCTCAACCCTTCTCTCTCTCTCTCTCCAACCCTCTCTCTCCAACTTCTCTCTCTCTTCTTTCTCTCTCAACCCTCTCTCTCTCCCTCTCTCTCAACCTCTCACACCACCAACTCTCACACCCTCCAAGCTTCTTCTCTCTCTCTCAACCCTTCTCTCTCTCAACCCTTCTCTCTCTCACACCTCACCACTCTCTCCCCCCAACCTCACACTCTCTCTCAACCCTTCTCACTCACCCTTCACCCTACACTCCCACCCAACCCTTCTCCAACCCTCTCTCTCAACCACCATATCCCTCTCAAACACCCACTCTCTCTCACACTTCTCTCTCTCTCTCTCTCAACCCTTCTCTCACTCACCTCCAACCTTCTCTCCCTCTCTCAACCCTCTCTCTCTCCCTCCCAACCCTTCTCTCCCTCTCTCAACCTTCTCTCTCTCCGCCCTCCCAACCCTTCTCCTCACCCTCCAACCCTTCTCTACCTCCTCCTCTCTCCTTTCTCAACCTCTCTCTCAACCCTTCTCTCTCTCCCTCCCAACCCTTCTCTCCCTCTCACCCTCTCTCCCTCCCAACCCTTCTCTACCTCTCTCTCAACCTTCTCTCTCCCTCCCAACCCTTCTCTACCTCTCTCTCTCAACCCTTCTCTCTCCCTCCCAACCCTTCTCTACCTCTCTCAACCCTTCTCTACCTCTCTCTCAACCCTTCTCTCTCTCCCTCCCAACCCTTCTCTACCTCTCTCTCTCAACCCTTCTCTCTCTCCCTCTCTCAACCCTTCTCTCTTCTCAACCCTTCTCTCTCTCCCTCTCTCAACCCTTCTCTCTCTCTCTCTCTCTCTCTCTCTCAACCCTTCTCTCTCTCTCCCTCCCAACCCTTCTCTCCCTCCCAACCCTTCTCAACCTCTCTCTCTCAACCCTTCTCTCTCCCTCCCAACCCTTCTCTCCCTCCCAACCCTTCTCTACCTCTCTCTCAACCCTTCTCTCTCTCTCCCTCCCAACCCTTCTCTCCCTCTCTCTCTCAACCCTTCTCTCTCCCTCCCAACCCTTCTCCCTCTCTCTCAACCTTTCTCTCTCTCTCTCTCTCTCTGAACCCTTCTCTCTCTCCCCCTCCCAACCTTTTTCTCTCTCTCTCTCAACCCTTCTCTCTCTCCCTCCCAACCCTTCTCTCCCTCTCTCCCTCCCAACCCTTCTCTACCTCTCTCTCAACCCTTCTCTCTCAACCCTTCTCTCTCTCCCTCCCAACCCTTCTCTACCTCTCTCTCAACCCTTCTCTCTCAACCCTTCTCTCTCTCCCTCCCAACCCTTCTCTCACTCTCTCAACCCTTCTCTCTCTCCCTCCCAACCCTTCTCCCTCTCTCTCAACCCTTCTCTCTCTCTCTCAACCCTTCTCTCCCTCCCAACCCTTCTCTCCCGCTCTCTCTCTTTCTCAACCCTTCTCTCTCTCCCCCCCAACCCTTCTCTCCCTCTCTCAACCCTTCTCTCTCTCCCTCCCAACCCTTCTCTCCCTCTCTCTTTCAACCCTTCTCTCACTCTCTCTCAACCCTTCTCTCTCTCCCTCCCAACCCTTCTCCCTCTCTCTCAACCCTTCTCTCTCTCTCTCTCTCTCTCTCAACCCTTCTCTCCCTCCCTCACTCTTTCTCAACCCTTCTCTCTCAACCCTTCTCTCTCTCCCTCCCAACCCTTCTCTCCCTCTCTCTCAACCCTTCTCTCTTCCTCTCAATCCTTCTCTCTCCCTCAACCCTTCTCTCTCTCTCCCCCTCCCAACCCTTGTGTCTCACTCTCTCAACCCTTCTCTCCCAACCCTTCTCTCTCTCTCCCTCCCAACCCTTCTCTCCCTCCCAACCCTTCTCTCCCTTCCAACCCTTCTCTCTCTCCCAACCCTTCTCTCTCTCTCCTTCCCAACCCTTCTCTCCCTTGCTCTCTCTCCCTCTCTCTCAACCCTTCTCTCCCTCTCTCAACCCTTCTCTCCCTCTCTCTCAACCCTTCTCTCTCTCTCCCCCCAATCCTTCTGTCTCTCTTGAAATATATATATTCATTCTTTCAACCAAAGGCCAAGAATTAAATAAATATTCAGACATTTCTGTTCATGTCAGCCGCGTTTCAGCAGAGCGTTTGAGAAGATTTTCATTCACATTTACCTTACGAACAGACACTCACCCTGTCTACACTCATTTCTTTGACTTTTCCCAACACTTCTCATTGCTTTTAATCTGTGATTACTGGGTTTCAGTTTCAATTCAGCTCCAGTCTCTTTGAAATGCGAACTCCCCACGGCGACTGAACGGCTCTGGCAAAAACCTCATTCAAATCTTTTGTTTTTATTTTTGCATGTTGCAAGTTATCCATGTAAGTTTGGTGCAAGAGTTCTACTTAATCACCTTACCCATGCAAATTACCATTTGTTTTTTTGGGACTTCAGTTTAAAAAAAAAAAAAACAGTTTACGCTTTACAGTCTGATATTATTTGGTTGGTTTTTCTCAGCTCTTCTTTATACTGTATTCAGTATTTCATGTTTATTCCCATGTTTACGACGGGTCTGTTGTTCTGTACTGTAGTGTCTACAGCAGTTTCTCTGCTCAGACCTTTTAACTCAATTATATTGTCCTCTGCACTTTTTGCATCTTGTTTACTCGTATACATACTGTACTCCTGCACTGTTGTGTGCTGCAGCATTGCCTAGGACTGGTATTTCATCCTACTGTTTACATTCATGGTGCCTTGCATAAGTATTCACCCCCTGTTTCCATTTGGATTTAATCAGGACTAATGTCATTATTCTACATACACTAAATAAATAAATAAATCCAACACATTATTATGAAGTTTGGAGAAAAGCAATATAGTTTGTGTAAAATATTTGCAAGTGAAAAGCATAAAAGTTGCAATTGCATAAGTATTCACCCCCCCATTTGTGTGAAAGCCCAAAATCTGTTACCATCAGAAATCACGTTAGTAATTACTTATACAAGGCACTGCATATAGACAAAAATAGTTACCCATGTCCTCATGATAAGACTGGAGTCAGGACCCGTTCAAGTCATAATTTTAAGTTCAAACAATGCAAGGCTATTAAGGATGTTTATTTTTATTCTTTTTTCCCTAGAACCATTAGACTTTGGAATCGTCTGCCTAGAAACATAGTTGAAAGTAGTTCTCTAGAGACATTTAAAGTTAAGGCTCTTCAACAGGGTCAAAACCAGAAAAGCGACACAAAATACAAGGCTTTCACAAAGTCTGTGTGTTACTGAGAGTCCTTATATAAATGTCTGCACTATGATTGTGCTCTAATCAGGAACAGGTGCATGGGGATTAGTCCTAATGTACTCAGCACGGTGGTGTAGTGGTTAGCACGGTCGCCTCACAGCAAGAAGGTTCCAGGTTTGAACCCAGCAGCCGGCAAGGGCCTTTCTGTGCGGAGTTTGCATGTTCTCCCCGTGTCTGTGTGGGTTTCCTCCGGGTGCTCCGGTTTCCTCCACAGTCCAAAGACATGCAGTTAGGATGTGGGGTGGCCTTGGGCTGAGGTGCCCTTGAGCGAGGTACCAAACCCCTGACTGCTCCCCAGGTGCTCTGGTGTGGCTGCCCACTGCTCTGAGTGTGTGTGTGTGTGTGTGTGTGTGTGTGTGTGTGAGTGTGTGTTCACTGCTTCAGATGGGTTAAATGCAGAGGATGAATTTCACTGTGCTTGAAGTGTGCATGTGACCAAATAAAGGTTTCTTCTAATGGCGCTGTCTGCTCTGAGCTCCAATGCACGTGGACGTGGCAGATGAAACCAGATGACTGTTTGACGTATGGAGTGTGATATTGGATGGAAACTCTACAGTAGTGGTGTAAAGTGAAAGCGCTGGTTCACTGCTGTCCCCCAGGCACCCAGCAGAGTCACACCATAATAAATGTGGTGATGTTGTTTCTGGCACATGGCATGCGGCATCAAAGGAAGGAATAAATATGTATCATAACTGCGATACATCTCTCATTATTGGTCTCACTGTCACAAGACAATGCATTGATTTATTGAGCTGAAAAACACGACACGACACGACAATTCAATGGTTAATTCATGGTGCTGTAATATTATTCTATTCAGGGTGATTTTGTGCCCTTGCAAATATTTTGCTCAAAAACCCATCAGGAGCCCTGCTTTTAGGCAGAGACTAAATATCATATAAATATAAAGTATAAAAAAAATCAATATAAATATAAGGTGACATGATTGATGTGCACACAGCACTGTCGGTTGGGGAAAGAACACTGGCGTTGTTTGTTCGCCGCTTCTCCATCCAAGCTCATCAGTTTACAATAATATATAACATCAAATATACTATTGTTATCACGTCTCAGTAAACCTTTTGGATGTTTACTTGTTTTATACGGATTCTACCGACTCTGACGGCTGTTTTACCTCTCTGTTGCTGTCAGCGTATTACTGCTCAGGGACTCCCGTGTTGGCTTTTTCTGGTGCAGTCTACCTCGATGCCTGGCCCTGGGATCCACAGTTTCTACAGTTGAGTTGTTGATGATCACCGACGTCTGACCCTCTGTGTTGGATGGTTCACCTTTGAACATCACATCCATAAGCTAACAGCCAACAAACTAAACTCTCCGCAACCGGCATGATGTTGAGTTATTCTGTCAACCAGCTGTTAAAACTTAACAACTATGCCATTCCATCGTGCATATCAATTATTAAACAACTTGGACTCCTTCACCGGCCCTGTTACAGTCACAGAAGCGCCCATAGGAGGTTTGTTTACTCTCGGTTTGGTCAAGCCATCCCATCCTTCTGGTCACTGTCACACCTCAGACACGTTACTAGAGCACTGTTGCTCTTCAGACTAGTAGCACTGGAGTTTTCATGACAACATCACTCACGGCACGGGATGGAAAACGTGGAGTGGATTTCAGTCTACTTCGGCCAGTACAGAAACTCACTGCCTCATCTAATATCCAAATTGCACAATCTCTCACAAATAAATCTTGCTTCTTACACGACTATATTCTAGACAGGTGTTTGGACTTAATGTGCCTTAAGGAAACCTGGCATCAACCAGATGTTTTTTCTAGAGATGCACCGATACCACATTTGTGAAAACCGATACGAGTATGAGTACTATCATTTCAGTACTTGCCGATACCGAGTACTACCGATACCGATACTGTTGATGTTATTAAAATATAGGCTACCTACATATCTATAATAACATAACAATGTTGCAAAAGAAGCGCTACCGTGAAATGAAGAGGCGCTGTCTGCTGGCAGTGTAACGTGGACTACAAGGCTATCTGCGCTTCCGTGTGCAACCTCTCTCGATTGTCGCGCAACATTCACTCCCAGAAAACTACACTCATTGCAAATAGCCTACACAAAGAATTAAATATTTAGCTGCTGCAATTTCTGAAAAAGGCTGCTATTTATTTGGATTAGATTACAATGTCCAACTTTCGAAGTCAAGAAAGACTTGCACTCTTGCAACATGTGAGACCGATTGTTGATGAAGGGAGGAGAGAGCAGCGAGTTACCACATGCAGCGTGATCATTTCACTCCGCTGGTCACTTACCCCCTCTATCATCGGCCTTCCGCAACATTGCGGTCTTGGTTGACTTAAGGGTTGTTCTGGTGGTGCGCTTAAACTACTCCAATTACATTTAGCAACAAGACAAGGGCGTGAAAGGGAGGAGCAGTGACCATCGCAACATCACAGAGAGCGCACAAGATAACAGTGGCGGCCGGCGACGATGTATTATTTAATTTCCATCGCCAGTAATGCAGACTAAAATATGCCCCCCCCCCCCCCCCTCCTCTCATGTGCATGTGCGCACATCCTGCTGTGTGCTGCAGGAGAGTTGAATGCCTCGAGCACACTCTTGTTCAGTCGCAGAACTTGTTAGGCAGACGCTGTTGCTGTCCATTCGCAACATCGCGTCCCGTGCTCGTGGAGCTCCATACCTGTAGATGGGACGTCAATTTCCTTGGTCTTAGCGTTGCCCTCAACTGAAACAAGTTGGAAAACTCAATCAGCCATTTCTTAAAGCTCTCACTCTCACTCTTCACTCTTAAACTCTCCCGGTTGGACTCGTACTTAAAAACTCTGCCGGTTGGATTCACCTATACAAAAATCCGATTTTCATTTGTTTGTTAGTGAGTAGCCTGTCCTACAAAACCCTTACCTAGGCGAATAGCCAACATTAAAAAAGGACAACATTGGGGATCTTAGCGTAGGCCTATCTGCGTATGGCAGCAAAAGGGAGTGGAGTGTGGAGAGATGTTTAAAATGACAGTGTTGGGGAAAGATGTTGTGACGGCACTGTTTCATGACTACGCAAACACATCTTCGTCATGGAAAAATGGGTTGTTGTCGAACAATTTTTTTTGTCTTCTGACGAAATTAGCCTACGCTCAATGCTTGAGATTTACAATTTTTTTCCTGGGAGAGGCTTTTTTTCCTCGAACGGACGCTGGCAAAAGGCGCTTCACGGAACACTATCGGCGCATGGTACAGCCTATCATATTATGCTCAAGCCTGAGCTCAACAATGCTTCAGTTTTTTTTTTCTCTCTCGAATGGAACAAAAAGCGCTGCGGGGAACATTGGTATCGGCGCATGGGATCGGCACTGGTATCGGTTCATGGTATCGGCAACTGTTTGACAAGTACGAGTATGAGTATATTAGTGGAGTATCGGGGCCGATGCCGATGCCAGTATCGGTATATGCTTAGTTTTTTCTTTTCTAAATGAGACTTGTCCTCCTGGCTATTGCTACCTCCAGAAAACCCACAGCACAGGTCGTGGTGGTGATCTGTCAGTCATTTACCGCAGTGATCTGGATTTGTCTCATCTGCCAGAGCTATCTTCTTTTGAATGCCTGACATTTAAATGTAAGCCTCTTTTCTCCATGACAATACTTCTCAATAACAATAATGACAATAAATGTAACTGAATTGTCTTGGCCAGCCCTAAGGGTCCCATCTGCATCCCATCATTGCTGAGGAGTGTGCTCCCATCACCCAATCAAGCATCCAGCCAGAGCAGGTCATGATATTTTTTAACCATATTAACATGCCATTGTTGTGTATTATGCCTGATGTCAAGACTCTCGTCTCTGCGAGCCTACCACACAGATTTAATACTTGTGTCATTTTTAGGGCATACCTAACAACCTGTGTTTTCTCCCCCCCCCCCCACCCCAATCTGTCCCTCTGAGTTACATGTTGGTCCTGAGATCGAGATGCTGAACCTCTTCTGCCCCTCGGACCTGCCTGATCCATCCTGGTGCCCTGTGTCTGGTCGGAGTTTTATCGCATCGCTCCTGTGGAGGACGGCCCCATGAGGACAGTTGAGGGTTACACCTGGAAGACGCTCTGGACTCTTACAGTAATGCTTTTATGGCTGAGGACTACAGTTGACTTGCTAACTTTAGGACTGCAGTTGTCATGAACAGTTTTGCACTCAAGTTTCCATCAATGAAGAGTTTATAACATCAACGAAACTGACTTCATGTTAAAACTGTTAATGTTATAGTCATGCTGTCTGTTGTTGCCCAAATGAGGATGGGTTCCCTTTTGAGTCTGGTTCCTCTCGAGGTTTCTTCCTCATGTCGTCTGAGGGAGTTTTTCCTTGCCACCGTTGCCACAGGCTTCATCATTGGGGATAGATTAGGGGCAAAATTAGCTCATGTTTTAAGTCGTTCAAATTCTGTCAAGCTGCTTTGCGACAATGTCAATCAATCAATCAATCAATCAATCAATCAATCAAGTTTATTTGTACAGCGCTTTTAACAATAAACATTGTCGCAAAGCAGCTTTACAGAATTTGAACGACTTAAAACATGAGCTAATTTTATCCCTAATCTATCCCCAATGAGCAAGCCTGTGGCGACGGTGGCAAGGAAAAACTCCCTCAGACGACATGAGGAAGAAACCTCGAGAGGAACCAGACTCAAAAGGGAACCCATCCTCATTTGGGCAACAACAGACAGCCTGACTATAATATTAACAGTTTTAACAGGTATAACCCTCAACTGTCCTCATGGGGCCGTCCTTCACAGGAGTGGGGCGATAAAACTCCGACCAGACACAGGGCACCAGGATGGATCAAGCAGGTCCGAGGGGCAGAAGAGGCCAGCATCTCAATCCCAGGATCAACATGTAACTCAATGTTTATTGTTAAAAGCGCTATACAAATAAACTTGACTTGACTTCTCATTTACCAGCCACCCAAACCAAACCCATGTTTCATCTGAGATGAGCGACCTTCTTTCAACATTCTGTATAACCTCTGCCAATATTATAATACTTAGAGATATGAGCATCAATGTCAATACCCCCGCCTGCCGTTTTGCAGCTGAATTCCTCCAATTATTGGATTGTTTGAGCCTTTGACAACTTGTTGATGTCCCCACACACACCAAGGGACATACTCTTGATCTGGTCATCACTGTCTCTGCCCCTCTCAGCAATCTAATTTGTGTATGATCTGGGTGTGTCTGACCACAAGGTCGTCTCCATGGAGTTGCTATTATTATCTCCCATTATCAAGCCCAAACGCAAAATCTGCTTTAGAAAATTAAATAACATCAACCCAGAAATTATGACAGTTGATCTCCAGCATGTTCTTCATACAGACTTTTTAATCAGCCAATGACACAGTGGATTTCTACAATAAAACATTCTGGATCTCCATGCTCCTGTTAAAACCAGAACAGTCACCTTCTCCCGCTCTGCCCCCTGGTTCACCAGTGAGCTACGGAAAATGAAGGAAAATGGGCATGCTCTCGAGCGGCGTTATAAAGCTTCAGGTCTTACAGTTCACAAGCTAGCGTATCGGGAACACCAAAAGGCCTCCTCAAAGTCCCTTAGAGAGGCACGGTCACAGTTCTACTCAAATGTCATCAAAAATGGTCTTGGAAATTCCAAGCAGCTATTTTCCACTGTCAATCATCTTCTCAAACCACAAACCCCTTCACTTACAGAAACTACAGAAGAGTGCTATAATAACTCTATGGCCTTCTTCAAAACAAAAATTGACTAAATTCATTCTGTCCTTTCTGGTTCTTCCACTCTACCTGTCCCGACTGCCTACTCACAGTTTGAGATCTCCCAGGCCCTTAACTGCTTTCCAGAAATTTCACAGCAAGAGGTAGGAGAACGAAACCCTCCTCCTGTGCCCTTGACCCCTTTCCTACAGCCCTAGTGAAAGCAAATATCTCTGCCATAAGTCCCTTGATCACCACTGTAATAAACCTTTCCCTTCAGGCTGGCTATATTCCATTTGCTCTAAAAGCTACTGTAATCAGACCACTTCTTAAAAAGCCCACTCTTGATCCAGAAGTTTTTGCCAATTACAGACCCATTTCCAAGCTCCCATTCCTCTGCAAAGTACTGGAAAAAGTAGTTACTGCCCACCTTCAGGACCACCTTATGCATAACACCCTTTTTGAAAAGTTTCAGTCTGGTTTCTGCTCTGCCCACAGCACAGAAACAGCTCTGGTTAGAGTTACAAGCAACCTACTGATGGCAGCTGACGCTGGCTCACCTTCCCTCCTCGTTTTCTGGATTTGTCTGCTGCATTTGATACTGTTGACCATGGTATACTCCTCAACCAGTTATATCACATCATTGGACTCGCTGGCATGGCCCTTAACTGGTTCAAATCTTATCTCACTGACAGAACAAAATAAATTTCCTTTGGAAATGCAAGATCCTGGACACACACAGTCACTTGCAGGGTCCCTCAGGGGTCAGTCCTTGGCCCCATCCTGTTCACTCTGTACATGCTCCCCCTTGGTCATGTCATTAGTCGCTATGGAATTTCATTTCATTACTATGCTGATGACACACAACTTTATATAAAAACAGATACACATTCCTCTGCATCTTCACCATTGTCATCCTCCTCTCTATCTACACTCACTGCCTGTCTGGAGGAGATAAAGGTGTGGACGAATCACAACTTTCTCCAGCTAAACAGCTCCAAAACTGAAGCAATCTTGGTTGGTACCCCACACCAGATCCAGTCGTCCTCTAAAACCAGCATTACGTTCTCTGATAATGACATTCCCATCTCCTCATTAGTCACCAACCTTGGTGTAAAATTTGACCCTCAACTCACCTTTGAAGCCCATAGCAAACATCTTTGCAAGATTTGTTTTCACCATCTCAGAAATATTGCCAAAAGTTTGTCCACACTTTTGTCTCGTCCAGGCTGGATTACTGCAATGCACTTCTCATTGGGGTCCCTAGCAAGAGTCTTCAAAGACTACAATACGTTCAGAACAGTGCTGGAGGATCCTAAGAAGAGTACGAAAATATGAACACATCACACCCATTCTCTGTTCACTTCACTGGCTCCCTGTCTCTGCCAGGATTCAATACAAGATCTCCCTTCTTACTCACCAGTGCATCTATGGAAATGCCCCATATCTGAAAGAATTACTCACCCCCCTAACCTCAGCGCGATCCCTCCGCTCGACTCACTCAAATCACCTCCGCCACCCCAGGACTATGCTCAACACCATGGGTGATCGAGCCTTCTGTTCTGCTGCCCTTAAAACTTTTTTTAGCAGAACATTTGACTCTTAACTATGCTGTATTTCTGTTCATTTTTATGTTGGTTTGTTTCTATCTGTCTTTTTAATGATGTTTCTATTTTTCAGTTTTGCTCTAAATGTAAAGTGTGTTACAAATAAAATGTATTATTATTATCATCTGTATGATTAACATGTTTGGCTTTTTCATCATCTCGTCAGCCCTGTCATACTGACCTTACACGTGTACGAGAGCAGAAGAAAAAGAAACCTTTATTCGTCACGTGCACAATTCAAGCACAGTGAAATTCATCCTCTGCATTTAACCCATCTGAAGCAATGAACACACACACACACTCAGAGCAGTGGGCAGCCACACCAGAGCGCCCGGGGAGCAGTCAGGGGTCAGGCACCTTGCGCAAGGGCACCTCAGCCCAAGGTCGCCCCACGTTAACCTAACTGCATGTCTTTGGACTGTGGGGGAAACCGGAGCACCTGGAGGAAACCCACACAGACACGGGGAGAACATGCAAACTCCGCACAGAAAGGCCCTCGCCGGCCACGGGGCTCGAACCCGGAACCTTCTTGCTGTGAGGCGACCGTGCTAACCACTACACCACCGTGCCGCCAGGAAGAGAGTCTTGGCAGACAGTGACGAGACTCACCTGTGTTGGCTTGTCTTTGTGCTTGTGAGAGACAGACAGGGCAGGAAGGCGTCTCAGCAGCAGTGTCACTCCATTCGGGTTCTCTTGAAGCTTCGCCACCAGGTTCTTCCTGCTCCAGCCGACCTACAACACAACATGACGAAAGGAACACTTTCTCAAACATGTGTCTCTAAACGTAGGTAAAAGCTGAAGAAGAAAAAAAATAAATAAAATCAAATCATTTACAAAAAACCCACACAATTTCTTAATGCTTAGTGTGCTTAAGTGTTCTCATTAACTCCCAGTGATTATGGAAACTGTGGTCATTCCTAAAATAATCCGGTTAAAGACGTTTATCTGCCATAAGAGAGTCTGCTCACCACAATCTGATCATTAACTTTTATGACCTCATCACCTGCCAAGATCTTCTCACAGGAATCTGATGGAAACTGTGAGGAGAAAAGCACATAAGAGCCGTGAAGGTCATTAATGAATATTTAATTGCATTTACATAAAGTCCAGACGACCCTAAAAGGACCCACAGTGTGCCGTTTTATAACGAAATCTGATCAACAAACACAGAATCAATCGTAATCAGTGACTGGATTATGTAATCTTCCCAGCCAATATGTTTGAAATTCTTCCTTGTTTTGATGAAATAAAAATTACCCTCAAAGTGAAGAACTTAAATGTGACATTTTCATGTGTGAACAAACGGCAGAATGTTCCAGCACAGGAGAACGAGATGTAGATTACAGGAGGCTCATATAACAAAAGATCATATCTTCATGCTTGGAAACATTTCTATGATACGCAACGTGCTTCACAATATATAGGGTTAACAAACCAGCAAAAGAGTCATTTCATTAAAAAAAAATTTGTATAAGATTTTAATATATTTTTTAAAGATTCAGGACAAACAGTTCCAGGAGAAATCCCGAAGGTTTGAGGGAAATGGGAATATGACATCATGGAAAGTCATCACTCTGACCCTGCAGTTTCAAGTCTCATTTCCAGAATTGCTTTCACTCCCAACTTCTCTCTCTCTCTCTCTCTCTCTCTAATCATTAACCCTTTGGTGACTAACCCCTTGAAAATGGTTCCTCCAGGAACAATGACGTTTCAGTTGTCAAGACAACGGAAAAACTAAAATACAAGAGCATTTTGTTTTGTGCACAAGAGCATTGTGACGTATCTTTCTGTTTTTGTATTTTAGTTTTTCCGTTGTCTTGACAACTGAAAAGTCATCGTTCCTGGAGGAACCATTTTCAAGGGGTCAGTCACCAAAGGGTTAAATCATTACAGCTGAACAAAACCAAGAGAAGCTAAAATAATAGCCAACAGATGTGTTAAGATGCAAGTATTCTACTAAAGCTCTCTGCACTGGTAAGAGAGTTTTCTTTCAGCATATAATCTAAAAATAAATATTCACATAAGAAGAAATGATGCTCTACCTCAGCAGCTGATCCAGAGACGAAGTGTTGGCTAGTGGACGTGGAGGTGATCTCAATCCCCTACAAAAGAAAACAATAGTATAATAATATACACTGATATAGAGGAACAGCTAGAGCAACACAAAAAGCCTTAAAGATGCAGAACTGCATGTGAATGAATATATATATATATATATATATACACACACGGGCGGCACGGTGGTGTAGTGGTTAGCGCTGTTGCCTCACAGCAAGAAGGTCCTGGGTTCGAGCCCCGGGGCCGGCGAGGGCCTTTCTGTGTGGAGTTTGCATGTTCTCCCCGTGTCCGCGTGGGTTTCCTCCGGGTGCTCCGGTTTCCCCCACAGTCCAAAGACATGCAGGTTAGGTTAACTGGTGACTCTAAATTGAGCGTAGGTGTGAATGTGAGTGTGAATGGTTGTCTGTGTCTATGTGTCAGCCCTGTGATGACCTGGCGACTTGTCCAGGGTGTACCCCGCCTTTTGCCCGTAGTCAGCTGGGATAGGCTCCAGCTTGCCTGCGACCCTGTAGAACAGGATAAAGCGGCTACAGATAATGAGATGAGATGAGATGAGATATATATACACACACAGTACTAAAAATAAAATATAAGTACTAAAAATAAGTACTAAAAATACTATAAGTACTAAAAATACTATAAGTACTAAAAATAAAATAATAAACAGGAATGTAAGAGAATGCACAGGATGACTAAACTAAACTAAAGATGAAGGAAAATATAAAATCACAAAAAAATGTAAGGAGAGCCATACAAAATGAGTATAATAATGTATAAAATAATAAAAATAGAATACAATACTTAAATAAAATTTAATATAAATACAAAAAAGAGGATGTAATTTCAATTAAATGTCAAAAAGATAAGTTTTGAATTTTTTAAAAAATAAGTCAACACGTTTGAAGCACAGTAATAAAAGTCGAATTCTCCGATTTAAATGATTCAAGACTAGTGGTTCTAGTAATGATGATATTTTCAAAATACACATGAATAAATTGTGATTTACTAAACTGCCAAGCAATCAATGCAAACAGTTTGTGCATTTCAAGTGTCTATGTACATTTTTCTGGCCCTGAAATTTGTTCTGCCTCTAGGAAGAGCAGAGTTTCTCAAATTAGCCTTTTTTTGTTTAAAAGACAATTCAGGATTTGTAAATTCATATTCAGTGAATGTTTCTGGTTGAGGTTTGGGTCAGTTTAGTCAGATTCCGTCGATTGTGGATGTTACAGGCGAGTTTTGAAATCAGGTGAATCTGGATTCACCTAAGTGATCCTAGATTTACCGAGGATTTAGGGTTAGGGTTAGGGTTTAATTTCTTTACTGCAACTGAATCCTCTACGGCGTTATGGTAAAGTGGTGGACTTCAAAGCAGAAAGTCTTGCGTTTGATTCCCAGCAAGAAAAGTAAAATTGGGGGGAAGCATCGGCGTCGCCAGGGGTATTTTACTGGGGCACGTGCCCCAGTATAGATCTGTAGTGCCCCAGTAAAAAAAATCCAGTGACGAAACGCTCTGAATTTTAAACTTGGGAATAGCTGCAATTTAATTAATTCATAACGTGGGGTAGGCTAACCGATGCGCGAAGAAGACCATCTACAATGCTTTTACATTGGTAGTTTTGGCTGGCCTCGCGCACACTAAGCAATGTGAAAAAAGTGTGCGCGTGACATGAGTAACATCTTGGTTGCTATGGGGACCGCAGACTCCAGCAGCCCTCAGATGCAATGAAATTCAGAGCAGGGGAAACCATCTCTCCGTGTTTTTCAACTGTTTACAGGTTAGTAGACAGTAATTCCACTGTCATTTTTGTAACACACACACACACACACACACACACACACACACACACACACACACAGTGGTGCTTTTAGAGGCTTTTGGATTGTGTTTAGAGATGTTCAATGCTGAAAATGCGTGTGCTTACAAAGATATGTTTGGTGATTTAAAAGGTATCAAGTGTGAATACTGTTGGCCATTAAGTACTCTTGGTTGAGTTTAAAAACTCGGCGGTGTTGTATTGTATGTTAATATGTTCTTTTACAATATTACCAACAGTATAAGTATTACATTGCTATTATCACAAATGTTGCAAATATTCATACTGTTATTATTAAATGATTGACCTGGATTCAGTGTCCTCGTAATCATTTTGAGTTTTACAGCTCTAGTGACTAGTTTTAAGCAGGCCGTTTCTAAATATAAATATCAATATATAAATATATATTACATAAAATATAATATATATTACATAAAATGTAATATATATTATATAAAAAATATAAATATAAATATAAATATAGTGCAAAATTTTTAGCTCGCGCGCTTCGCGCGCTCGCATACATTTCCTGTGCCCCTTTTGTGCCCCAGTATGGTCTTGGGTCTAGTGACGCCCCTGGGGGGAAGCAAATTAAATTAGACAGAAAGACTGGTATATAAGTGTAATTGTGGGTAGAGAGATATAAGAAGATATGAAAGGGGTGTGAGTGGTTGTCAAAGTATTCGCCTTCTTTTATGAAGCCACTAAAAAAATCCAGGCTCCCCCCTTTTTTTTTTTTTTTAAAGATCCCCACAAAAAAATCCATTTTAAGAATGTCGACCTAATTCACCTCAGTAAATCTAGAACCAGCTGATTTCAAAAATCACGTGTAACATGGACGAACTAGTCGAGGCAGACGGATAGAGAAATCTGTCCTTTTTTAAACTGCTGAAGTCCTACGGTAGAAACTCAGGACAGTGAAAAACAAAAACAAAAAAAAACCCACACAATAACATACACGTTTAATGTAAATGTTTTAATGCAATTATTGTTTGTTGGACTGTGACTCGCAGTATTTCACAATTCCACACTATTCCATCTTCACAGCTAGTGCGATATTCATAATAATAATTTATAAAATAAATATTAAACAAAAGAGGAGATTGTTGAATTTCTCTCACAGCTGTATCTGTAAATCAAGTGATTCCATATGGGGTCATGACCCCTAGTTTGAGACCCTCTGAACTGACTGGAAATGGTGTTTAAATGAGAACACTATTTCCAGGACATGTACAATTCTCCCCCGAGCAGCAGGCGCTCGAAATATAACAACAAACCCCACATTTTTCAGTCTTGTCTAAAACGTGTCACTTCTTCAATGCTAATCAAATAAGTTGCACTTCTGAGTTATTTTTCTTCACTGATGTCATATTATTAATAACCAGGATAAATCTCGGTGAACCGCAAAACAGGTTTCGGTCCTGCAGTAACAGGATCGTTTAAAAACCACGCCACTGACAAAAACCAGGAGACGCATATTTTCTGTTCTGTTAAAAACAAACAAACAAATAAATAAACAAATAAATGAATAAAACAATTTTTAAAGGAAAAAAGAAAAACAGAACTGGTGTTGGAGTTCCTGATTGAGGTTCTCAGAAGGCACTTTCAATACCGTAGACATGAGTCACCAGGCAGGACCAAGTTACCAGTGTCCTCTTTCCTACAGTGTTGAGGACTGAAGAGTATAATTTTCTAGTGAAGTAGAAACCACAGAAATGGACAGGACAAGTTTACTCATCAGGTCTATTTCCAGATATTATTTATAAACTTCATCAGTGATCTAATGGGGAAGCCATGGCTGAAAGGTTAGCGAAGCAGCTTTGGGATTAAAAGGTTGCTGGATCGATTCCCTGGCCCAGCAGGAATGGCTGAAGCGCCCTTGAGCAAGGCACCGAACCCTGGGCTGCTCTGGGTATGTTGCTCTGGATAAAAGCTCTACTGGGTGCAGTTTAACATCTGAAAACTGCGATCTAACATAAAAAAATCTGTATATTGAGTTACGGGTCACCTCGGCTGGCAAAATCAGTTCAGAAAGACTCAGTGGGCCACTGAACTTATTCTGCAATTTTCAAGGAGACCGACTCCATCCATTATCTATCAGGGTCACAGGGGAAGCTGGAGCCAATCCCAGCTGACTTTGGGCAAGAGGCAGGGTACACCCTGGGCAGGTCGAATTCCACCGAGGGCTAACACAGAGATGAACAACCATTCACAGATATTTTTTGGTGTTTTTTTTTTTTGCATGTTGACTTGTGCATGATGCATAAACTGCTTTAACAATTAAGTTTTGTGCACAACCTGTTCACCTGAGAACAGCCACAGAACCTCAGTACACCAAGCACTGGAAGTCAATGAGAGACACAAGAGAGAAAGAGAAAGGTAGATGTAAAGAAAGGTAGAGAAAGACATAAGGAGAGGGATACCCCGTTCCCACTCAGAGTGAACACTGTGCATTTTGTGTTATTATACAGTAATGGTGTCGTGTGGGAATGGGAGCAAAAGGGCAAAGCTAATCTATCCCATAATAACTGAGTAACATTTACGGAAATCTTTTGCCACAGCTCCAGTGGTTAATCGGAACCATCAGATTTATTTGTATTTTTGTGCTTGTATGGTTTGATGTTTGTTCTTTGTTTGAATGTTTTGTCCGCCAGTTGTGGCATAACTCCAGACCCAGTTTTGGGCATCAGTCCACCACGGGTGATTCCTGTTCTTCTCACTGTGGACTGCAGTGAGCTTGTTACTCTAACATCAGGGTTGCCCAGCGCTCTGTGCAGCGGTGCTTCTGTGCTCGCTTCCTGGATCCATGGTATGGTGTTCTGAGCGATGTTGCCCGATGGTGTCATGGTGGCTGTGCAGGCAGTGTGGGGCATACCTTTGCGCGTCCTCTTTTGGTGGACGTTTTCCCCCATTCTCCGTTTGCACGTGACGTCACAGCTAATTATGTGTGAGGCTTTGAACCGGAAGTGGGCCATGTTGGAGGATCTACACAAACTCATGCAGCGCACATTTCCGATAGAAGAGATGCTCGAGAGATTGTTATGCTCAAGAATTCCTTTTGTTTCTTCGCTATGCTATTCTTTGTGCTGTTACTGGATGCGGGTACAACTCTATTCAAGACAAGGGGGTTTATAAATTCTTTAGAATTCCACCAATTATAAATAATCAAGGATGAAAAAAACAAGAGAGTTGTCCACGGAGCGTAGACGTCACTGGCTGTCCAACATAAACCGGGCTGATGAGAGAACGCAAAAAACCACACAAGTCTGCAGTGAACATTTTATCAATGGTAAGTGCTATGAACGAGTTATTAATGAAAGATTGCAATATCTAAGAAATATTGGATCATTTAATAGCCTGGTCGTGCAGAAACTCGCTGTGATCATCGAGTGTGTGATCCGACGATCAAAGGCTTCTATGATTATTTCATTTTAAAAAGGGCTGTATATAATTTTTTGATGATGCTGCTTTTATTTTGCTTTTCCTTTCCATTAGTGAAACCAGCTGATCTCGACAATTTTACGGATCCAGACTGGGCTCTGACACAAAATACGGGTCACAACAAAATCAAAGATGGTACTAAAGCGGGAGCTCGAAATGCTCGGCTTACAGAGCGCAGAAATAAACGCAAAATTATTAAAGAATCTTCCCAAACTATCACAGAGTCAATCGAACAAGATTCATGTCAATCCCCGACTTCAAATCCTGCAGCCTCTTCGCCCGGTGAGGGCTCTTTTAGAACTAAATACGTTATACAGTGTATTCAAGAGGCATCTTTTGAAGCAGTCAAAATGATTGTTTTTAAAATAGATAAAGCTAATGTCTCAGCTTGGGCTTTTCACAACAATGGACTTGCTACCTTGTGAATTATACATCATATCCAGTTTTGCATGTTTTCCATCTCACACTCCGTAGCATTCAGATAAATACAGTCAGGTGGGAAGAAATGATATCCGTTACTTTTACATTATGGCAGGGCTTTTCAAAGTGTGGGGCGCGCCTCCCCTAGGGGGCGCCAGAGTTCTTCAGGAGGGGTGCAACGTGAGGAAAAATAAACCAGAATAAGTTACTATTGCGGATATTTAGCGAACTTCAGCTAGCCTTTGCCAGAGACAAAATGGATGGATTTTTAGTACCTAAAGCTACAGTGAGTGAGGAGACAGAGTCTGGGCCAAGCAAAAAAAGAAGGAAGTATGACCACGATTATTTAAAGTTTGGATTTTCATGGACTGGATCTGAAGATGCTCCACTGCCACAGTGTGTTGTCTGCCAAGAGGTGCTAGCTAACGATGCTATGAGATGTTTAAAATGTGTAAAACAAGATGTTTTTTAAAAAAAGCTCATATGTTTTAAATGTGTAAAAAAGATGTTTTCAAAAAGCACAGATGTTTAAAATGTGTAAAAGAAAAAAAATTAAAATGTGTACAACAACCATTTATTAAAATACGAATGGAACATTAAGTATAGCAACAACAAAAATTGTAAGGGGGGGCGCTGTTGTTTATTTGCTCTCTTGGGTGGGCCGACTCTCCCACACTTTGAAAACCCCTGCATTATGGGATACTGAGTGGGAATGAAAATTTGTTATCCATTCCATATTGTTTTTACCTCAGTACAATAACAGATTTTGTATGTGAGAGAGAGAAAGATTTAGTACCAGTTGTTCTCCAGGCAGGACCGGCACCAGATCAACACTCTGCAGCTGAGCAGTGTGGGTCAGTACAGCCTCAGGAGCAGTGCTCAGGAGCTCATCACATACCGCCACCAACTGACGACTCTGAGAGAGAGAGAGCGAGAGACAGTGAGACAGAGAGCAAGACACAGAGAGAAAAACATGGACAGAAAGACACACAGAGAGAGTCAAACAGACAGAAAGATAGATAGAGGCAGAGAGAGTAAGACGGAAAGAAAAACAGCGAGACACCAAGAGAAACAGACAGACGAATGGAGAGAGACAAAGAGAAACAAATACAGGCAGAGAGAGTAAGACAGAAAGAAAGACAAAGAACAGAAAGAGACAGAAGAAGACAGTAAAAAACAGAGAAAGAAAGACAGAGGCACAGTGATAGAGACAGAGAAAGAAACAGACTGAAGTATGGTGAGAGGAATCTCAGTTAGCTCCCAGGTGATCATGCTGATTAAAGTAACAAAGATGATTTTCATAATAATAATAATAATAATAATAATGCTGAATGAATAGTGACAGTGCAGACGTTACACTCATCTGAGTCACAGCTGTAATCATAACACATTTCATATCTCTGTTATTAAAATGTAACTTAATAAATATTATGAATGATTATCTGCACAAAAATCTCAGATGATTCATCTTCATTCAGATCAGTTTAAAGCTTTGAACGGGTGTAAATGAATCAAACATGTGAATCATCAGGTGAGGAGATAATTCAGCTTCAGCGGTTTGTTTTTTGAGCAGCGCGGGACAGGAGAGAGAAGAGGAGCAGAGACTCACGACTGCTATGATGTCCTTCTCCTTATCCAACACCGTGTTGTTCTGTGAAAGGTGGACAGAAAAGCAGGCGTGAGTGGATACCTAACATGGACATGGACACACACACACACATCCCCACGTCTCTCTGTATTGGCTGTGAGAGATTCCAGGAAGTCATAGCTGCTTAAGTTCGCCTGAATTCAGAGAAGACAAGCAACGCCTCCGTAATCCTTACCTTAGTCAGCTGAATCTGGCTAATCATTAATGCCACACACACACACACACACACACACACTCCCTGCTGCTTACTATTCGAGCTCACTCCTGACCCAATTCCCTGTCTCAGATTTAGCTGCTATAGTGACTGTTACACAACATTATTATGTAAAGCTCTCTCTCTCTCTCAATGTAAGGCTTCATATAATGTATTCTATAGACACTATACTCTGTGTGTGTGTGTAAAACTATGTACATCTAAGAGTGTCTACAGAAATAGCACATAAATGAATCCACAAGGTCGTCACATAAGGAGAGCCATGAATAATTGGACAGAAAGCATTTTGCAGAATACAGTTAAAGGGAAAATAATCAATGACAGGTAGCTGTTTATGACAGGTAGTATGTTTATTTCCCCCCCCATCTGTCCCTCTGAGTTACATGTTGATCCTGGGATTGAGATGCTGGCCTCTTCTGCCCCTCGGACCTGCTTGATCCATCCTGGTGCCCTGTGTCTGGTCGGAGTTTTATCGCACCGCTCCTGTGAAGGACGGCCCCATGAGGACAGTTGAGGGTTATACCTGTTAAAACTGTTAATATTATAGTCAGGCTGTCTGTTGTTGCCCAAATGAGGATGGGTTCCCTTTTGAGTCTGGTTCCTCTCGAGGTTTCTTCCTCATGTCGTCTGAGGGAGTTTTTCCTTGCCACCGTCTCCACAGGCTTGCTCATTGGGGATAGATTAGGGATAAAATTAACTCATGTTTTAAGTCGTTCAAATTCTGTAAAGCTGCTTTGCGACAATGTTTATTGTTAAAAGCGCTGTACAAATAAACTTGATTTGATTTAAAGAATGACGTTATAATTATCCATTTGTTGTAAAAATATAACTGAATATGAACATTATTTGGATTGCTGTATTATTAATGGGTTATATAAGGAAGATCATATGACAGACTGCAGTTCTATGAACTAACTATGCGGCTTTGTTGAATACTTGATTCTGATTGGTCAATTATGGTATTGCTACGTATAACAGACCACTGTTATGGACCACCGTCATTATGGAAGCAATAAAATAATTGTTAAATCAATACAATCATTTATTTGTGTCAAATTATTGGTTTCTCCAGTAAGTAATCATGGAATAAGAGGAATAAATGTACAGCAAGCTGGTCATTACGGCAAAATAAACCTCTTCAGGGTGATTCAAGACCCCTCTGCTTCATGTCATGGTCCTGTTGGGGTTTATTTATTTTTAAATCATTACTATAAGTCACTGTGTATGATCTGTTCCTATAGAAACAATGTCATATTAGAATGAGTGCATTGATATTAATCTGTTTTTCATGTTACAGATGCACATACAGATAGGAACAGGCAGCCATGGGGAAGCCATGGCTTAATGGTTAGAAAAGCAACTTTGGGACCAAAAGGTTGCTGGTTTGATTCCCTAGACTAGCAGCAATGGCTGGGTATGTTATATGTCACAGCATCTGTATAATGTGGGTGAGAACGGATCCCATGGGATACAACAAAATGATATTTTAAATTAGTTTACTTGTTTGATTATATTTTGGGAAATACAGTAGAACCAGCGAAATTTATAGTTTTATTTAGTGAATATTGCAGGCAGAAGGAAAAAACAGTTCTGTACAAATCTCTAGTTGAGACCAGTTAGGAACTCTGATAATGTCCAACAGGCAAGTTCATGAGCAAAAGACCAGGAGATTGTTTTTCAAATCTTCAGCTGTCTAGTTTGGGTGAGTCTATGCCAACGATATCCTCAGATTCCTGTTTTTCGTCGTCATGAGTTGAACCTGATGTGGTCTTGTAGCTCATTTACCTCAAGGTTTGATGTGTTGTGCATTCTGAGGTGGGGTTTACATTAGACCGTATCAGCGGATCATCAGATTAACGTTTTTAAAACGATTAGTGTGCACACAGCAACGCCAATACACGGATACGCTCGGCTCCGCAGGCATCCTGCGCTCCAAATCACTCCGCCCTGAACAGCGAGTGCCCTCTGGAGGGTGTGCACTCCGGCCCTGCGCAGCTCACAGAGCGCGCGAGTGAAGCGCACGAGCAGTGATTCGGGACTGAGCCGCTGTGTGTGTGATCCCAGCGCAGATCACTTACCACTTGCAAGTGGAAGGATGGCAAGCCTAAAGACAATCATAACTACACAATGGGCAGTATTTGCATCAGTATTTGCAGTATTTTCATACTTTTATACTCTTCAATGAAAGGTGATACAAGGCGGAAGTCCGCGCCGTTTTTCAGCAGTCGCGTCACATGACCAACGCCAGCGAATCAGGAAGGTGGATGTCACAGTGACGTTGTCCAATGACGACGCCAGCTAGAGCTCAGCACAGCGTATCCGCATATTCTCAATGTTTACACAGCACCGGAGCTGACACGATCTGGATTGAATACGTGGACGCTGGCGGATTCCCGTTTCCCGGCGTTTCCAGGCGTTTTAATGTAAACGG
Organism: Neoarius graeffei; assembly: GCF_027579695.1. Lineage (NCBI taxonomy): Eukaryota > Metazoa > Chordata > Actinopteri > Siluriformes > Ariidae > Neoarius > Neoarius graeffei. The sequence goes on along the minus strand of NC_083579.1, from coordinate 80,253,340 downwards.
ACAGTGCATCCACGAAGAAAACGAGACAGATACGGTCTAATGTAAACTTGGCCTGAGATGCTTTTCTGCTCACTATGGTTGTAAAGAGTGATTATGAGTTACTATATCCATCCTGGCAATCTGGCCATTTCCCTCTGGCCCTCTCTTATCAACAAGGTGTTTGTTTCCACCCACAGAACTGTCGCTCGCTCACTCACTCAATGTTTTTGTTTTTCGCACCATTCTGTGTAAACTCTAGAGACTGTTGTGTGTGAAAACCCCAGGAGATCAGCAGCTTCTGAAATACTCAAACCTCATACTCATCTGGCGCAAACCAACACCCATGCCACAGTGAAAGAAAGTCACACTTTGAGATCACAATTTTCCCATTCTGATGTTTGAAGTGAACATTAACTGAAGCTCTTGACCTGTATGAGTTTAAGCATTGTGCTGCTGCCACATGATTGGCTGATTAGAGAACTGCATGAAGGTGCAGGTGTACTGGTGTTCCTTATAAAGTGGATGGTGAGTGTAGACTTCTACATTGTACCGCAGACAATCTCCTCTGCAGGGATATACTCTTGCAGGCACATGGTGGCTAGTGGAAAAATTTAATAGTAGGCCGCCTGGGTCAAGGTAGACATGTGCATACTATTAAGTCCCATCTTAAATTTATTAATGGATGTAGCTTGTCATAACCTTCTTGGTAGGTGGTTTCACTCAGCCATAGTTCTTGGCAGAAATGAGTACTGTATTTGTAAAAATCCTTTTTAGTAATGGGGTGAGGGAAGGAGATAGATGACGACATCCTTGTGCGTATTCCTTCTGCGGTAGGTTTAGTTTCATTCTGGTCAGAATCAATAGCTGCAACATGATGGATAGATTTATACAGGAGTCTGAGTCTGGATGCAGCTCGATGATCTTAGCTGCACTGTGCTGAGCTGCACTGATTTTAGTTTGTTTTTATGGGCTTGCTTGTATGGGTCCCACACTGAGGCAGAATATTCCAAATCTGGACAGACTACGGTCTTATAGGTTGTTTCCTTAACTTTAGCGGGGCAGCTGTACAAGTTTCCCCTCATGAGACCAAGAACCTTGTTGGCGTTGCTTGCTGTGATGTTAACATGGACTGTTAGACTAGCAAGCAGCAAGACTAGTGGGTCTACACTGCAGTGAAAGCAAAACAGAGTACATCTCCACAACCTCAAACCCTCACGAGCTACAATCACTCTCAGGCGCAAGTATCAAGCAAGTTGACGACTCCAAATACCTTGGGTCATACATTATGGATTCCCAAAAGGATATGAAATCTTGTCAGGCATTAGCATGGACAGCGTGTGTAACAAGCTCAACAAGATATGGCGCTCTAGCCTCGCTAAAAAGAAGAAGCACTATCTGTCTGAAATGTTGATTGAACTGATCCTGCTTTATGGATCTGAGACATGAACACCAGCTATATGACGACAACAACAATGGCTAGATGGGACATACACTAATCTACTTCGACGTGTCCAAAACATTCATTGGTCAGAGTATGCCACACATGACCGGAAATATGGCAAACTTTCCCCGATGTCCCAGAAGCTGACAAAGTGCTGTCTCCAGCTCGCCGGTCACTGCCAATGAGCAAAGGGCAAGATCATTCAATCCCTCCTTTTATGGAAACCAAGAGGCACTGTCCATTCAAGGAAAATGACAATCCCAGATAAACCATAAGTACTAAAGAAGGCAACTGGAATTGCTTGAAATTCTTGAAGACGCTTCACCTCTCATCCAAAAGGCTTCTTCAGTTCTGTCTGACTAGTGGGGAGTTCCAGGTATTCATCCTCTAGTAGACCAAAAGCAACTCTAAGGAGTGTTGTTGAGGTCATGGATCATTGACCCTCTCCATCATCCTGTAGGTGTAGGTCACTGGGGGCCAGTTGTGGATGGTGTTAGCAGCCTAGAGGGTCGTTATGGTGATCTGTGGGTCATTGGCTCTCTCTGCCATCATCGGAGTCATTGAAGTCAGCTGAGTCTTGGTGTGGATGTGTATTCAGTTTTCTGAGAAGTGTGCCAAAGATTGCATTGTAGGTGGCTGATATGTGGTGTCTCAGACCACCTCCTCTGTTCAGGGATGGTCATTCCAAATTGACAAAGATGGCTTCTTTTACTCCTCTTTCAAACCACTGGTCTTCTCTGGCTAGACAGACAGACATTCCCAGACGTGATTGCAAGAGATTCAGGAATTGATAGGGCAGATCTCACTAATGCGATGATAGACCGGAGGGTGTGGAGTGAGGTTGTTCAGGGCATCTTGACCGGAATGGCTGAATGATGATGAACATGACCTGCCCAGTTCAGCTTACCATTTATTGCAATACCCAAGCAAGTGTGATTTGTGACAGAGTTCAGGCATTTTCCATTCATGTTATGAAAAGTCTGAAGGGGTTTCTGTTTGGGGCAGCATGGTGGTGTAGTGGTTAGCACTGTCGCCTCACAGCAAGGTTCTGGGTTCGAGTCCAGTGGCCGGCGAGGGCCTTTCTGTGCAGAGTTTGCATGTTCTCCTCGTGTCCGCGTGGGTTTCCTCCAGGTGCTCTGGTTTCCCCCACAGTCCAAAGACATGCAGGTTAGGTTAACTGGTGACTCTAAATTGACCGTAGGTGTGAATGTGGATGGTTGTTTGTCTCTTGCTGTGTTCACACTTATACTGGTACAAAAGTGGTATAACTGTATCGATACAAAGTATACCGGTACAGTTTAGTGCATCTGTCCACACTAGCGAGAAATGTTTGCGGTTTTCTTTCATGGTAGTTGAAATGCGCATGCGCGAAATGTTTCCGTGGTTACCGAGTAACTTCCTTCCGAGAATATGGCGGATGAAACAACATGTGTGTGCTTTTTGTTGTCAATGTACAGTCTGTATTTCTGGTGGTCATTTATTCAGTCGAATCGTATAAAACGCGCGAGGCAGTTGAGAAAGAAACAAAGAAAACGAATCTCCCTTTCTCCCCCTCACTTTCTCCCTCTTCCCTTCTTTTCCCCTCCCTTTCTCCCTCTTTCCTTCTCTTCCCCTCCCTTTCTCTCCCTTTTCCTCTCTTCCTCCCTCTCCCCCCCTCCCCCTCCCCCTCCTTTCTTCTTCCCTCTTTCCCCCTCCTTCCCTCCCCCTCCTTTCTTCCTCCCTCTTTCCCCCTCCCTCCCTCCCCCTCCTTTCTTCCTCCCTCTTTCCCCCTCCCTCCCTCCCCCTCCTTTCTTCCTCCCTCTTTCCCCCTCCCTCCCCCTCCTTTCTTCCTCCCTCTTTCCCCCTCCCTCCCCCTCCTTTCTTCCTCCCTCTTTCCCCCTCCCTCCCCCTCCTTTCTTCCTCCCTCTTTCCCCCTCCCTCCCCCTCCTTTCTTCCTCCCTCTTTCCCCCTCCCTCCCCCTCCCTCCCTCCCCCTCTCTCCCCCTCCCTCCCTCCCCCTCTCTCCCCCCTTTCTTTGCTCCATGTAGCTCCACGGTCGTTTTGAGCCATTTTACAGCTGGAAAGCATGGGCGTATTGTATTGTATGAATAACCTGGAAGACGTAGGAATGGTTCATTGCGCATGCGCATTATATTTGTATCGATACAGAGCCGCTTCATCTGTCCACACTACAGCGAAGCGCTACAGTACCGATACTGTACCGGTACGAAACCCATACATTTGTGGGTTTCGTACCGATACAGTTATACCGCTACAGTACCGGTATAGTTGCTAGTGTGGACAGGTGTTGCGGTACGAAAGTAGTTTCGTATCAGTACAAAATCCCTAGTGTGGACAGGGTATCTGTGTGTCAGCCCTGCGATGATCTGGCGACTTGTCCAGGGTGTACCCCGCCTCTCACCCATAGTCAGCTGGGATAGGCTCCAGCTCACCCACAACCCTGTACAGGATAAGCGGCTACAGATGATGGATGGATGGATGGATGGATGGATGGGTTTCCACTTGAGTAATATGCACTGTGTGTCACTTGTCTGTGTTAAATTTCATTTGCCATCCCAGTTACACTGGGTATCGAGGACACCTTGTATAGCCTTAATGTCTTCTGATTTTATCTCTCTGTAAAATATGCAGTTTTGAGAGTGAATGCCTTGTGGCAGGTTGTTTAAGTACAGCATGAATAGCAAGGGTCTTAAGACAGTGCCCTGTGGTACCCTTGATTCCACTTCAATGGGAGATGATGAAACGCCTTCTAGAACAACACACTGTGACCTCGTGGTGAGGAAGTTAGTAAACCAGCTGTGGATAGAGCCTGTTATTCCTGACTATTTTAGCTTCAGGAGAAGTCTCTGATGAGGGACTGTATCAAATGTCTTCCTGAAGTCTCTTATGACATTAGCTTGGCCTTGTTGATCCAGAATTTCAACCAGATTGTTTATCATCAGGGCAAGTTGTGTTTTACATGACCTCCCCTTCCAGAAACCATGTTGTTCCTCACTAAGGATACTATACTTCTCGAAATGTTTCATGATGTTTGACTGAACAATGTGGTGGAGACGTCAATGACACTGGCCTGTAATTACTTGGTTCCAAGCGATTTTCTTTCTTGAATATTGATGAATCGTTTGCTTTTAATCAATCATCGGGTCTCGTTCCTGTGTTTATGGACTTGTGAAATATTTGTTGTAATAATAGTGCAACACTGTCAGCACATTCTTTCAATACCGATGGTAGAATCCCAGCTGGGCCTGGTGCTTTGTGTGGTTTCAGCTCCTTCAGGAGCTTAATTATACCCTGTGTTGTAATTATTATTATTATTGGCTATTATTATTAGGGTATTTGCTTTGTCCAGAGAGGATACCGCGATGCCACTAGCAGTGTTTAATGAAGCGACATCTTTAGAGGTTTACCTTCCAAGTGTTTATAAACCTCCAGAAAGGCTTTGTGTTGCATGACGTCAAGTTCTCACAGTCTTGGCTGAATGACTACATTTATGGACTGAGAACTCTGTGTGTGTGTTACACTGAGCTTCAACACTTAAATCATGTAAAGATAAAATGGAAAACATGACACACTGAAATTATGTAGGTGAGTGTGTGTAGGGTGTGCCAGTGCCAGATCACTTCTCATTAAATCAGCTCATCATTTCCTCTGTGGCTACACCCCACCCCACCCCATCCACACACACACAGGTACCACTTCCCATTTTTACTCATAGTTTCAATAGGAGTGGAAAGGAAATGCAATTTATTGACTTATCTTTTCTTTCTATTGATATAGTATTAGGGTATAAAAAAAAAACACAGATGTTTGTCCTACTATACTTATGAGGACGTCCCACTCATCCAAAAAGTAATGCAGCTAATTAACACAATGCTACACCTCTAAAACTCCAATCCAAACCTTAACCTCAGTAACCAAAAGCAAAAAGTTTGGCTCTTTTAGCTGTTTTCATGTATTAAAAATACAGTTTTCTTCATGAGTAACAAATCAAAGGTCTCTACAAGGTCAAAAATGACAGATATTTATATCGATTTGATCCACATCAAGCTGTAAAAACATGCCCACATACAATTTGCCTTATTGTATCAAATAGCATTACACCGATCAGCCATAACATTAAAAACACTGACAGGTGAAGAAGTAAATAACATTGATTCCCATTGCAGTGGCACCTGTCAGTGGGTGGGATATATTCAGCAGCAACAGAACAGTCAGTTCATGAAGTTGATGTGTAGGAAGCAGGAAAAATGGCCGAGCTTTCTGTTTTAGCTAGCATTAACTTTTTCAGCAGTTTGTGCTACAGGAGCTCTTCTGTGGGATTGGACCATATGGGCTAGCCTTCATGCCCCATGCGAATCAATGAGCCTTCGAACCCATGATCCTGTCACCGGTTCACCGGTTGTCCTTTGGATCCTTGGACCGCTTTTGTTTGGTACTAACCACTGCATACCGGGAACACTCCACAAGACCTACCATTTTGGAGATGCTCAGACCCGGTCATCTCACCATCACAGTTTAGTGCTTGTTAAAGTCACTCAGGTCCTTACACTCGCCCATTTTTCCTGCTTCCAACACATCAACTTCAAGAACTGACTGTTCTCTTGCTGCCTAATAAACCCCGCCCCTCGACAGGTGCCACTGTAATGAGATAATCAGTGATATTCACTTCACCTGTCAGTGGTCATAGTGTGTGTGTCTGATCAGTGTGTGTGTGTGTGTGTGTGTGTGTGTGTTTTCTATCCACTTCTGTCAGATTTATTCACATTTTTCTCCATCTCTAAGTCAATCTACATCTTTTCACTATTCTTAAATCCTGTTAGGTTTGGTTTTTAAAAACTAGACATCTTTAGAAGCTTTTGAAAATCTCTTTCAGTCCCTTTTTTCCCTTAAAGTGCCATTCCACCATTGGATGTATTCTTTGGCATAAAATACAATATATTTTGACAACATATATAAATGGTATCACTAGATAGAGAAATCTTTTAGCTTCAAAATGATATATCAAACATAATTTTTTGACAACGACAAGTATATTAATTTTGCGACCAAAGTCACCTACCCGTTTAATTTCCGCGCGTGATGTCATCGGCAGGTTCCCCTTCTTGTGTACCACGTGACGTGTGACGTGGCACATATTATCAGCAATGGCGGATAGAACGCGATAAAAATAATACCAATAAATCTAGCTAATACCAATAAATCTAGCTAACTGAAAGATTAACTCAAAATTTTTCGCAATTTTTTTGGCCCCCATATACGAGGAGAAATGACTCTCTCACTTTGGGGGTTTCCTGGTCTAAAAATAGACCGACACGTGGAACACAAGAAGGGGAACCTGCCGATGACATCACGTTTCACTACCGCGCGGAAATTAAAAGGGTAGGCGACTTTGGTTGCAAAATTAATATACTTGTCGTTGTCAAAAAATTATGTTTGATATATCATTTTGAAGCTAAAAGATTTCTCTGTCTAGTCATGTTGTCATAAAATATATTGTATTTTATGCCAAAGAATCCATCCAATGGTGGAATGGCACTTTAAAGGTGTAGAAAGCTGTTCCAGTACAAACCTGTGGTGTCTTTCCGATCATTTTGAGGGAAAGTCCCTCAAAGCCAAAATTTGCCATGGTCTCATTCCACCCTTAACAAAATCTCTAAATCACATGACAAAAAGAACGTTTACATGTCATGAGCAGGGGGCGGAGCCATTTAATTACCCTAAAAGCAACATTATCAACTCGAGCTAATGGATTAAGAACCTGGAATTTATCTTGAAGTCAGCACTAACGTCAGAGCTGCTGTTGTAGAAAATTCATTAAAATTTATTCATAAAGAAAGTTATTTATTATTAAACAAATAAATTTATAAGCTGACCAATCAGATTTGAGGATTTATGCATTGTAATTTTGCTCTATTTTACAGTCTCTCTCTTTTTGTTGTGTTGTGGAGTGAAATTACACAGCTATGTTCAGGTCAGTAACAGCATCATCATCAAAACTCAAAAGGCTATAAATAGCCCAGCTGGAGGTGTGTGTGTGTGTGTGTGTGTGTGTGTGTGTGTGTGTGTGTGTGTGTGTGTGTGTGTGTGAGAGATCCGTTTACATCCAGCACATAAACACCAGCAACTCTGACTGCAGCGTGAATTTCGAAGAGTAAAAATCATGAGCCCAAAAAATGAGAGAGTTTTAAAATCCAGTTTCTAGGCAAAATTACCTATAATCTTAATTTCATTTGAGGAACTATACTAAGGCTTTTGCCAGAATCATTTTAGCAAAAAGTTATTCTATATTTAATTTTTTTTTCCATGTCCACTGTAGGACTATTGCAGACTTGAAGGTTTAAGGGTGAAGAGTGCAACAATATGAATTATTCTATCCACATTCACTGGATATGAGCAATCGTGCGCTCTGATTGGCTACTACTAGGATATCAGCTCATATACTGTGACTAGAGAAAAAGAAAATGGCAGAGCGTGTTGCTGAAGCAACCGAGGACGAAATAAAAACTCGGCTCAAAAACAACCCCCCCCCCCCCCAATAAATACATAAATAAAATTTTAGAAAGCAGCAACATATGGAATAAAAGTATTTGATGGTAAGAACGTATCTTTATTATTTTTAAAGAATTATTATTATCGCATTTTTCACAAATTGCTCCTGTCATTTCCCCGGTTTGTTTACATTCTAAGTGGACACGATTTTGTCAGACGTTTTGTATAAAGTTTTTATTTATCAAATTTGCAAAAAATAACAATAAAAATGCTCTGTTTCTCAAAATCCAGTGAATGTGGATAGAATAAAACCGCTATTCCACTCAATCTCGGTGCTACGCACCTCGTCGTCTATAAGCTCATGTACGACTCAATTTCGTGGAATAACTTAAATATTCACAGTATAGTAATTATAAAACCCAATGATAGTTTTCATTCAGCTCTGTGAATGCTGGACTTGTTGGACTGGGATGTGTTTATGAAACCACTTTTAGCTTTCAGCTGTTAATTAAAGCAGGTTAATTACAGTTAACTAATTAATTTTTAAAAAAAAACCACACATTTTCATAGATGTGTTCTTTAAAAAAAAAGAAAGTAACTTATTCCAAGGAACATGCACAAAAAACTCTTCAGTTTTTGAGAAATGGAGTAAATGCCATTTTTATCTGATTTTACAAGTAAAGTTGCTGTGATAAAATATTAATTCATCAATCAGCCTTTCATCCCCGAAACATACAGATTCAAATGTGCCAGCATTACTAATAAGAAAATCCCAACAAAAAGATAAAACAGTTTTATTACAAATACCCTTCTGTGCCAGTGGGCATGAGCACAAGGTAAACAGCAAGGCAAAATTCCAGCCTGGATGCTACGTAATAATAACCAGCTCCTACACTCTGTTTTTACTGACCAAAGAGACCTCAGTCTCACCTTCCTGGTTTCTATTGACCGACGCAACTAGAGGTTGGGCTCCCCAGTGGTGAAATGGGGAGGTGAGTGCTTGCTCTACTGTCAGGAGATCACCAGTTCAAATCCTGACTATGAAAACTGGCCATGTGATAAATTGGGGTGAAGTTAGCCACGCTCCCAGTCAATCACAGCCAGCTGTCGCTAACTGTAGGTGTCTGTGAGGTCATGTATGTGGAAGAGGGCAGAAAGCGTTTTCCTCTGAGTGTGCTACACTGCCCATCAGTTCAAAAAGAGGCGGGAACTGGCTTCACGTCTTGGAGGAAACATTTGTTAGCCTTCACCCCAAACACATGGACAAGAACATTTACTTTCTCATCTCATCTCATTATCTGTAGCCGCTTTATCCTGTTCTACAGGGTCGCAGGCAAGCTGGAGCCTATCCCAGCTGACTACGGGTGAAAGGCGGGGTTCACCCTGGACAAGTCACCAGGTCATCACAGGGCTGACACATAGACACAGACAACCATTCACACTCACATTCACACCTACGCTCAATTTAGAGTCACCAGTTAACCTAACCTGCATGTCTTTGGACTGTGGGGGAAACCGGAGCACCCGGAGGAAACCCACGCGGACACGGGGAGAACATGCAAACTCCACACAGAAAGGCCCTCGCCGGCCACGGGGCTCGAACCCAGAACCTTCTTGCTGTGAGGCGGCAGCGCTAACCACTACACCACTGTGCAGCCCAACATTTACTTTAATTATGTTAATTTAATTTGCTTAAATGCATCAAAATCGCTTTGTACTTTCTCTGTCGCTCAATAAGCCTGAACTTCACTGTCAGTCCATTTACCTGCGCGTGTGGGTTTTTTTTAATCTGTGTTATTTATAACACAAACATTAAGAGCTGTTGTTTACATGGCTAACAATTTACAAGTTTTTAAAAACAGCAGTTGCAGGTGCTGCATTGGCTCATGTTCAACCAGTCAACGTACACCTACATCACTCAAGTCCCTCAAAACGGCGTTCCAACAACTACGATCATCCTCACTTCCTGTACATCCTCGAACAGCTCTAAGAACTACGACAAATGTTCCTCTGGTCCAAAAGCACCTCTTCATATGACAGTGTGGGAACTAAGGCACTGATGGAGTTCACCGAGAACTAAAGAAGATTATACTTTACTGAGGCCTGAACACAAGCTACTAAGTGTAAGCAACCTCAAAGAACACTGATCCCGAGAGCTAATTTTAAACAATTTATAAAAAGACCAAACACAGACATAGAGAAATCAGAGCTCAAATTCTATTCCCACTCTCCTGAATTAATCACCGCTTCACCAGTGAATACCTTTCATGGTAGCGTTTTAAAAATGGCAGTCTCCGAATCGCACACAGCGTAACACAACTAGAACAATAAACAAACTAAATGATAAACTCGGAGCTCATGCAGGGTCAAAGACACACACACACACACACACACACACACACACACACACACACACACACACTATTTGTATTTGTGAGGACCTGCCACTGACATAATTATGGATGCAGCTAATTAATGCTATGCTCCATTTAAATCTAACTCTAACTTTAATTTCAGTAACCAAAAGAAAACGTTTTGGTCACTTAATGTAGTTTTCATTTTGTTCATTTTTTTTAAGCAGTCTCTCTCATGAGGACCAGCAAAACGTCCCTACTAGGTCAAAAGTCTAAGATATTCCTATCCTTATGGGGATATTTGTTCTAGAACAAGATATAAACACATGCCTACAGCCACACACACACACACACACACACACACACACACACACACCTTTAACAGTTACAACACAATTCCCAGAAATAGACCTACATGTAAACACACATATTTTTGACCTTTAATCACACACACACACACACACACACACACACACACACACACACACACACACACACACACCTGATATTTCATTAAATACAAAACATTTCATTCCATCAGAGCAGGACTGTAATGAAACACTGAATACTGAAGCTGGTCAATGATTTAAAGAGTTGCAGAACTGTACCTCTGAAACTGGAACAGAACTCTCTCACAGGCTTCATACTGACCTTCAGAGATTCAGGAGTGGGTTCTAGTCTGCTTCTCTCCCTCCCTCTCTTTTTTCCCTCCCTCTCTCCCTCCTGAAGTCCCTCCCTCTTCTCTCTTTCCTCTTTCCAAACCTGTACTTCCTTTTTATCTTGAAATATCACTCACGTAATCTGCTTCACCACCCAACTTTAATCTTCATATCCCCTTCTTCCGATTTAAAGATCACACATACCGTACACACACACACACAATTAATTTTAAGAGGACCTTCCATTGACATACAACCCCGATTCCAAAAAAGTTGGGACAAAGTACAAATTGTAAATAAAAACGGAATGCAATGATGTGGAAGTTTCAAAATTCCATATTTTATTCAGAATAGAACATAGATGACATATCAAATGTTTAAACTGAGAAAATGTATCATTTAAAGAGAAAAATTAGGTGATTTTAAATTTCATGACAACAACACATCTCAAAAAAGTTGGGACAAGGCCATGTATCCCACTGTGAGACATCCCCTTTTCTCTTTACAACAGTCTGTAAACGTCTGGGGACTGAGGAGACAAGTTGCTCAAGTTTAGGGATAGGAATTTTAACCCATTCTTGTCTAATGTAGGATTCTAGTTGCTCAACTGTCTTAGGTCTTTTTTGTCGTATCTTCCGTTTTATGAGGCGCCAAATGTTTTCTATGGCTGAAAGATCTGGACTGCAGGCTGGCCAGTTCAGTACCCGGACCCTTCTTCTACGCAGCCATGATGCTGTAATTGATGCAGTATGTGGTTTGGCATTGTCATGTTGGAAAATGCAAGGTCTTCCCTGAAAGAGACGTCGTCTGGATGGGAGCATATGTTGCTCTAGAACCTGGATATACCTTTCAGCATTGATGGTGTCTTTCCAGATGTGTAAGCTGCCCATGCCACACTCACTAATGCAACCCCATACCATCAGAGATGCAGGCTTCTGAACTGAGCGCCGATAACAACTTGGGTCGTCCTTCTCCTCTTTAGTCCGAATGACACGGCGTCCCTGATTTCCATAAAGAACTTCAAATTTTGATTCGTCTGACCACGGAACAGTTTTCCACTTTGCCACAGTCCATTTTAAATGAGCCTTGGCCCAGAGAAGACGTCTGCGCTTCTGGATCGTGTTTAGATACGGCTTCTTCTTTGAACTATAGAGTTTTAGCTGGCAACGGCGGATGGCACGGTGAATTGTGTTCACAGATAATGTTCTCTGGAAATATTCCTGAGCCCATTTTGTGATTTCCAATACAGAAGCATGCCTGTATGTGATGCAGTGCCATCTAAGGGCCCGAAGATCACGGGCACCCAGTATGGTTTTCCGGCCTTGACCCTTACGCACAGAGATTCTTCCAGATTCTCTGAATCTTTTGATGATATTATGCACTGTAGATGATGATATGTTCAAACTCCTTGCAATTTTACACTGTCGAACTCCTTTCTGATATTGCTCCACTATTTGTCGGCGCAGAATTAGGGGGATTGGTGATCCTCTTCCCATCTTTACTTCTGAGAGCCGCTGCCACTCCAAGATGCTCTTTTTATACCCAGTCATGTTAATGACCTATTGCCAATTGACCTAATGAGCTGCAATTTGGTCCTCCAGCTGTTCCTTTTTTGTACCTTTAACTTTTCCAGCCTCTTATTGCCCCTGTCCCAACTTTTTTGAGATGTGTTGCTGGCATGAAATTTCAAATGAGCCAATATTTGGCATGAAATTTCAAAATGTCTCACTTTCGACATTTGATATGTTGTCTATGTTCTATTGTGAATACAATATCAGTTTTTGAGATTTGTAAATTATTGCATTCCGTTTTTATTTACAATTTGTACTTTGTCCCAACTTTTTTTGATATCGGGGTTGTAATTAATCATAAAGCTAAATTTAACCCGTACCTCAGTAACCATGTGGAAATATCTTCATGGGGACCAAGATATTAAAGACCATGCTCTGACATCATTCCAGGTGACAACCTCATGAAGCTGGTTAAGATAATTCCAATAGAGTGTAAAGCGTCAAGGTAAATGGTGGCTACTTTAAAGAATCCAAAATATGAAACATATTTTGTTTTTACCACATAATTCCGTACATGCTCTTTCATAGTTTTGATGCCTTCAGAATTGTTCTAACATATAGAAAATATTTACAAAACAACAGAAAAAATTATGAATGAGTAGGGGTGTACAAACTTTTGACTGGTACTGTATAACAGAAGGCAATTCTGTTGCAAGTACTATAGTGTATTAGATGCTGGCTTTCTATAAATTTATTTTTACCTTCAGGTTTTCATTTCTTGTAATTGAATGATGCTAAATTTCAGTATCAAACAAATACAGTAACATGCTGTGTTCAGTGAATACTTCAGACCTCTGATGAGGAAACACCAAAGAAAACGTCTTCCTCGACTCAGAATTCCTCATCTGCAAGTTCAGCAAGTGATGTCAAATCAACATGGCTGCTCACAGTATCAACAGTAACCAAAGTAGCCCTATGTTACTTTAAATGAGTTACGGGGTGTAAATATATTTAACAGTTATTTCACAAAATCGAGTCGTACATGAGCTGACAGCCGACGAGGCGCGTAGCACCGAGCTGCCTGTAATCCATGTACGATGAGATTGAGTGGAATAACTGTTTTATTTTATCCACATTCACTGGATTTTGAGAAACACAGCGTTTTTAGTTTTTGCAAATTTGATAAATAAAAACTTTATACAAAACGTCCAACAAAATCATTTCCGCATAGAATGTAAACAAATCGGTGAAATGACAGGAGCATTTTGTGAAAAATGCGATAATAATAATTCTTGAACAATTAAAAAAAAGATACGTTTTTACCATCAAATACTTGTATTCCATATTTTGTTGCTTGTTTTGTATTTTTGGGGTTTTGTTTTCGAGTAGAGTTTTTATTTCGTCCTTGGTTGCTTCAGCAACACGCTCCGCCATTTTGTTTTTCTCTACTCATGGTATATGAGCTGATAGCCTAGTAGTAGAGTAGCCAATCAGAGTGCACAATTGCTCATATCCAGTGAATGTGGATAGAATAAAAACCAATTAATTCGTTGTCTGTCGCTTTGTAGCGGACATTCAGTAGCTAGTGGACATTCCTGGCTCTGGTTACCAAGGTATCTATGGTATATTTACTAGTCAGTCAACGGTATCCTTCGCTCCCGTTGGAAGTTGTGTCACAGTTGAGATTAATTTAACTTGGTTCCTGCCCACTTCGCATCACCAGTGGTTATTCTGCCCGTCACCGTTACAAGTGGCAGCATGGTGGTGTAGTGGTTAGCGCTGTCGCCTCACAGCAAGAAGGTTCTGGGTTTCAGCCCCGTGGCCGGCGAGGGCCTTTCTGTGTGGAGTTTGCATGTTCTTCCCGTGTCCGCGTGGGTTTCCTCCGGGTGCTCCGGTTTCCCCCACAGTCCAAAGACATGCAGGTTAGGTTAACTGGTGACTCTAAATTGAGCGTAGGTGTGAATGTGAGTGTGAATGGTTGTCTGTGTCTGTGTGTCAGGACTGTGATGACCTGGCGACTTGTCCAGGGTGTACCCCGCCTTTCGCCCGTAGTCAGCTGGGATAGGATCCAGCTCGCCTGTGACCATGTAGAACAGGATAAAGCGGCTACAGATAATGAGATGAGATGAGACCGTTACAAGTCACCAAATTTCACTGAACATAGGATAATCAACATGCACACATTCACTTGTTAAATATTTAACAATAACTATACACTCACCAGCCACTTTATTAGAAACACCCATCCACCTGCTGTTTTATGCAGGTCTCTAATCAGCCAATCAGGACAGTGCATCAAATCATGCAGGAGCTTCAGTTAATGTTCACTTCAAACATCATCTCATTCATCTCATTATCTCTAGCCGCTTTATCCTTCTACAGGGTCGCAGGCAAGCTGGAGCCTATCCCAGCTGACTACGGGCGAAAGGCGGGGTACACCCTGGACAAGTCGCCAGGTCATCACAGGGCTGACACATAGACACAGACAACCATTCACACTCACATTCACACCTACGCTCAATTTAGAGTCACCAGTTAACCTAACCTGCATGTCTTTGGACTGTGGGGGAAACCGGAGCACCCGGAGGAAACCCACGCGGACACGGGGAGAACATGCAAACTCCACACAGAAAGGCCCTCGCCGGACCCGGGGTTCGAACCCAGGACCTTCTTGCTGTGAGGCGACAGCGCTAACCACTACACCACCGTGCCGCCCACTTCAAACATCAGAAAGGGAAAAATTGTGATCTCACAGTGAAGTGTGACTTTCTCTCACTGTGGTATGGGTGTTGGTTTGAACCAGACGGACTGGTTTGAGTATTTCAGAAGCTGCTGATCTCCTGGGGTTTTCACACACAACAGTCTCTAGAGTTTACACAGAATGGTGCAGAAAACAAAAAACACTGAGTGAGTGAGCGACAGTTCTGTGGGTGGAAACAAACGCCTTGTTGATAAGAGAGGGTCAGAGGGGAATGGACAGATTGGTTCAAGCTTTTTTTTTTTTTGCCAGGAAGGATATAGTAACTCATATAATCACTCTGTACAACTGTGGTGAGCAGAAAAGCATCTCAGCAGAAGAACACATTGGGTTCCAGTCCTGCAGCCAAGAACAGGGATCTTAGAATCGACAACGAGTTCCTATTAAAGTGGCCGGTGAGTGTGTAGAAGGTAAATATACATCACTCATCAGTTAGCTGGAGAGCTTATTTTTCTCACATTGTAGTTTGAACGCATGACGGTTGAAAATAACAATTCCATGCTCTGACTTCCCGTACAGTTTAATTAAACGCAGCATTAAAATCACTGATGGCCGTATCGTGATTGTGACAAATGATGACATCACAGCCCCAAAAAGGTTACAGGCACGTCTTACATGACGTGGCGTGTTATTTTTGCATGACAGAATGTTCGACATTGATTCTCATAAAATGGCGAGTGTCCACACAACTGCCCCACACAGGTGCTCGTCTCATCTACTCTTCTACAGCGACACTCAAACTCATAACACTGAAGGAGGTAAAGAAAAGCAACCTGCTTTCACACAGTGACTCCACAGTCCTCTGCTAGAGATATGATCATTTTTGAAAGGAGTCATGCACCACGCTGAGAGATGTGACCTTTTCACTACCGCTGCGTGTTCATCAGCTGCTAGCGATAATGCTAAAGATCACTGCTGCTAACTGAAGAGCTAAAATTAGATCAGAAAACTTTAAAAGGAGAAAACGGACAATATGGCCACGACATGGGTGTTACATATACCAGAAATCATGTAGTAATGAGTTTGGAAATAAATTCCTCAATAAAATTCAGATATGGAGGGCGGGGCCAGGAAGGTGAGTGGCAAAGTCAGTACACCTGTTGTCAATGTTGTGTCTGTGTGTGTATTGCAGTGAGGATGGAAGGTAGAAAAGGAGGTCGAAAGCAACAAGAGAGGATCTCTCCCGACCAGAGCACGGGTGCGTGTGTGAGAGAGAATGAGCAAAGTAGAGCTGAAAAGCTACATCGAAAGTAAAAACAAAAAGTCTGTGTGAACAACATCTCCCGCCTGCTGCGCTTCAGTATTTCATCCACGTCAAGGACTTACAACACTCACATGATTAGAATATTTCCTAAGATCAATCAAAAAAGGATTTACAATCCAGAAATGTCCAACTTCTGAAAAGTTTGTTCATTTATACACTCAATACGTGGCCAAGGCTCCTTTACCATGCATTACTGCATCAGCAGGGCGTGGCATGGAGCCAATTAGCCTGTGGCACTGCTGAGGTGTGACTGAAGCCCAGGTTGCTTTGATAGCAGCCTTCAGCTCATCTGTTTCTCATCTTACTCTTGACAATAGCCGAGAGATTCTCTCTGGGGTTCAGGTTAGGAGAGCTGGCTGGCCAATCAAGCACAGTAATATCAGGGTCAG